>NC_053024.1:746753772-746836071 GCF_003073215.2 Triticum urartu
CTGCTCGCTTCCGATCGTCTACTTCCTCTACGTCCGCATCACCTTCATCATCACCATGTCCACCGACGCCGAACGTGCCGCCGCCGAGAAAGCTGAAGCCGACAAAAAGGCCGCCGAGGACGCCGCTACCGCCACCAAGCCGCGGCCTCTGCATGGCCTACTGGAGGGTATAACTCGTTTATCGCGCTCCTACTGTTTTCTGATTTAGCCATGCTAGCGTTATACGTAGATCTTTCTGCAATTAGCGTAGTATGTGCTAGCTTGACTGAATATCAGTATGTGTTTATTTGTGTCAATCTTGTGCTAGTGATTTACTCATGGATTAATTTAATCGAGAAATTGCCTATTTACTCAACAATCCAAAAACCTATTATGTGTAGGAATTTTTCGGCAAGTGGCTTTGCCGCTGCACTGAAACCGGATAAGTTTACTGGTACATACTTTAAGCGTTGGCAGAATAAGACCACATTATGGCTCACGGCTATGAGCGTGTTCTGGGTCACCGGTGTCTTCACGGGAACGATTGCTCCTGAAGAGGAGAAGGCGTTCAAGGAGGCTACCGTTGTGTTTCTCGGAGCAGTTCTTAGCGTGATCGGAGATAAACTGGTCGATGCATATTTATATGCATGTCGCCAAGGACTTGTGGGAGGCGCTCGAATCTAAATTCGGGGCCGCCGATGTAGGGAGCGAGATGTATATGAAGGAAATATGCCCTAGAGGCAATAATAAAGTTATTATTTATTTCCTTATATCATGATAAATGTTTATTATTCATGCTAGAATTGTCTTAACCGGAAACATAATACATGTGTGAATACATAGACAAACAGAGTGTCACTAGTATGCCTCTACTTGACTAGCTCGTTAATCAAAGATGGTTATGTTTCCTAACCATGAACAAAGAGTTGTTATTTGATTAACGAGGTCACATCATTAGTTGAATGATCTGATTGACATGACCCATTCCATTAGCTTAGCACCCGATCGTTTAGTATGTTGCTATTGCTTTCTTCATGACTTATACATGTTCCTATGACTATGAGATTATGCAACTCCCGTTTGCCGGAGGAACACTTTGTGTGCTACCAAACGTCGCAACGTAAATGGGTGATTATAAAGGAGCTCTACAGGTGTCTCCAATGGTAGATGTTGGGTTGGCGTATTTCGAGAATAGGATTTGTCACTCCGATTGTCAGAGAGGTATCTCTGGGCCCTCTCGGTAATGCACATCACATAAGCCTTGCAAGCATTGCAACTAATGAGTTAGTTGCGGGATGATGTATTACGGAACGAGTAAAGAGACTTGCCAGTAACGAGATTGAACTAGGTATTGGATACCGACGATCGAATCTCGGGCAAGTAACATACCGATGACAAAGGGAACAACGTATGTTGTTATGCGGTCTGACCGATAAAGATCTTCGTAGAATATGTAGGAGCCAATATGGGCATCCAGGTCCCGCTATTGGTTATTGACTGGAGACGTGTCTCGGTCATGTCTACATTGTTCTCGAACCGTAGGGTCCGCACGCTTAACGTTACGATGACAGTTATTATGAGTTTATGCATTTTGATGTACCGAAGGAGTTCGGAGTCCCGGATGAGATCAGGGACATGACGAGGAGTCTCGAAATGGTCGAGACGTAAAGATCGATATATTGGACGACTATATCCGGACATCGGAAAGGTTCCGAGCGGTTCGGGTATTTTTCGGAGTACCGGGGAGTTACGGGAATACGGGGGAAGAAGTATATGGGCCTTATTGGGCTTTAGGGGAAAGGGAGAGGCAGGTCGCGCCCCCCCCCCCATTGACTAGTCCGAATTGGACCAGGGGGAGGGGCGGCGCCCCCTCCTTCCTTCTCTTCCATCTTCCCCTTCCTTGTCTCCTACTCCTAATACTTGGAAGGACTCCTAGTTGGACTAGGAAAGGGGGAATCCTACTCCCGGTGGGAGTAGGACTCCCCTAGGGCGCGCCATAGAGAGGGCCGGCCCTCCCCTCCTCCACTCCTTTATATACGGGGGCAGGGGGCACCCCATAGACACACAAGTTGATCTTCATGACCGTTCTTTTAGCCGTGTGCGGTGGCCCCTTCCACCATAATCCTCAATAATATTGTAGCGGTGCTTAGGCGAAGCCCTGCGACGGTAGAACATCAAGATCGTCACCACACCGTCGTGCTGACGGAACTCTTCCCCGACATTTTGCTGGATCGGAGTCTGGGGATCGTCATCGAGCTGAACGTGTGCTAAAACTCGGAGGTGCCGTAGTTTCGGTGCTTGATCTGTTGGGCCGTGAAGACGTACGACTACATCAATTGCGTTGTCATAACGCTTCCGCTGTCGGTCTACAAGGGTATGTAGATCACACTCTCCCCTCTCGTTGCTATGCATCACCATGATCTTGCGTGTGCGTAGGAAATTTTTTGAAATTACTACGTTCCCCAACAGCTGGGTGCTAACTGATTCAGCCATGCTCTGGCCGATCCCTCCAACATAAGAGGCAGGTGTTTCATGGCCACTTCGTCGTTGCCGCCGCCAATCTGAACAGCCATTCGGTAGTCCTCAATCCAGGTATCAGGCTTGGACTCACCAGTGAACTTACTGACTCCAGTCGCCAACCTGAAGTTGGGGGGAATCACCGCGGCTCTAATGGCTCTGCTGAAGCACTCTGGCCCTGAGATGTGTACTCTGCTACTGGTGGGTACATACTGTCATTACCTTCTCGGTGAGCTCTGTTCCTATCGACTAAACCCTGAACGAGAATAGATCTCGCATCAAAGCCTGGTTCCCTGGGGTCGACTGGAATCCTTCGCCCCACACTGTGAGGGCGTCTGTCATCCTGCTGTCGAGGCACGTACGATCCACTCCTTGGACGAGGAGTGGGCACTCGACGTCGATCATCACGATCGAGTCGATGATCATACTGCTCACGGTTTCTGTACTGATCACGCCGGTTCCCACGTACCTCACGCCTCGGGGGCGATCTTGGGCTGTGGGCCGACTAGACTGTATCTGCAGCGACGGATCTGCTGTGGATCCTATTCTGTGACTGAGATACAACTGAATTCTGATCTCCTGCCGCCCAGAGTAGTGCTCTGATCTGTAACAGGCCTCTGCCAGCCTCTGACTTTGAAGGCTGAATCGACTCTGCTATACGGGCTGCAGCTACTAAATTCTGAATCGGAGTCCGATATACCTGAGTCGAAAGAGCTGATGTCGACTGGATTCTGGAATCCGTTGTCGCGCACGCTCGTCGAGTACTCACTGGAGGTTCTCCAGTCGAGTACGCTCAGCCAAGTTGGCCAAGCGAGCGACTTCTAAGGCACGGGCCTCAGGGGTTTCTCCAATGATAGGAGTGTGCAGCGCATCCATGTTCCAGCGGCGAAGTTCTTCCCTCTGCAGCGACGTGAGGGGCTCGGGGAGATATTCTTCATGGGCATGCGACGGATCGCCTCCGCCGGTGCCTCCGTCGGTGCGGGGAAAGCCGGGAGGACTGCGTGGTCCATCAACCATCAGAACCTCCGCCGCAGGATCACTCCTGTCGCACTCGGATGCAGTCTCTGCGGAGCCAGTGGAAAGGTCGAACAGGCCGTACAGAGATTCGTCGGGCTTGATCGCCGCGACTTGGGGGGTGGCCGACTGGCGAGCCACCGCGTGTCTCACCCACCGCTGAAGCCTCGACCGACCGGAGCGCTTGCGCCGGCGGGAAACAGGGAGGGAGGACGGCACATCGGATGACCGATAATGGGTCGATGGTTGCCGCAAGAGGACACGGCGGACGCACGCGCGAAAGTGTGTTGCTCCTCGGACAGGGAGCACGTCGACGTCGAGCGGAGCCTCCTGAAGCCAAGCGGAGTCGTCGGCGATGAACGTAAGCGCACCGAGACGGATCTCGCGGCCCTCCACCAAAACTCCGCCTGAAACCATGATGAAGGGGATCGGAAAAATTGCAACTTCTCCAACAAGTCGCTAAGACACCTGCCCCAAGGTGAGCGCCAACTGTCGTGGTTCTAAGTCTGACAGTAGTGTAGGGGGTAGGAATGGAGAGGCAAGATCCTAGCTATGGAGTAGTCGTAGACACACGAGGTTTATGAGTTCAGGCCCTTCTCGGAAGAAGTAATAGCCCTACGTCTCGGAGCCCAGAGGCGATTGACTGGATTATGTGTGTATGAATTACAGAGGTGTGAACCCTTGTCCCAGAGGAGGGGGGTGGCTTATATAGAGTACGCCAGGACCCCAGCTCCCCTCCGTTACACAGAGTTCAATATACATTAATAGGGGGCGTTACAGGTAACGCCTATATTAAAGTGCTACAAATGGTCATTAAGTGTGTGAATGAATTCTTGACCGTTGCTGCGCAGAGCGGCTTTAGGTCTTCTGGTATGTCGAGTGGTTTGGTGGTCGAGTGACCTGGGTAAGAGAGGTCGTCGAGTGATTGATAGGTCGAGTGGACTTCGCTTGACACCTTTGCTGGTCCTCTGCTTCTAATTTTTGAACTTCTTAGTATTTAGGAAAAGACTCTAAGTAGGGCATATAGGTCAGTCCTATTACCCTACCCTAGGTCTATGTCTACATCAGACCCCCCATGGGTTGGTCCGAATTGCACTAGGAGGGGGCGGCGCCTGTCGGTGTCAAAACTGGCGGATCTCGGGTAGGGGGTCCCGAACTGTGCGTCTAGGCGGATGGTAACAGGAGACAAGGGACACGATGTTTTTACCCAGGTTCGGCACCTCTCGATTGAGGTAAAACCCTACTCCTGCTTGATTAATATTGATGATATGGGTAGTACAAGAGTAGATCTACCACGAGATCAAGGAGGCTAAACCCTAGAAGCTAGCCTATGGTTTGATTGTTGTTCGTCCTACGGACTAAAACCCTCCGGTTTATATAGACACCGGAGAGGGCTAGGGTTACGCAGAGTCGGTTACAATGGTAGGAGATCTATATATTTGTATCGCCAAGCTTGCCTTCCACGCCAAGGAAAAGTCCCTTCCGGACACGGGACGAAGTCTTCAATCTTGTATCTTCATAGTCCAGGAGTCCGGCTGAAGGTATAGTCCGGCTTTCCGGACACCCCCTAATCCAGGACTCCCTCAGTAGCCCCTCTCCTTCCTTCTCCCCTCCTCCTCCTTCCTTCCTTCTCCTACTAGGAATAGGAAAGAGGAGAGGAATCCTACTTGGACTGGGGAGTCCTAGTAGGATTCCCCACACCTGGCGGTCCCCCTAGGGCCGGCCACCTCTTCCCTCCCCTCCTTTATATACGTGGCGAAGGGGCACCCCAGAGACACACAAGTTGATCTTTAGCCATGCGCGGTGCCCCCTCACAGTTTTCCACCTCGGTCATATTGTCGCCGTCACCTCGCCGTCGTGCTAACGAAACTCTCCCTCGGCCTCAACTGGATCAAAAGTTCGAGGGATGTCACCGAGCTCAACGTGTGCATATCTCGGAGATGTCGTGCGTTCGGTACTTGGATCGGTTAGATCGCAAAGACGTTCAACTACATCAACCGCGTTACTAAACGCTTCCGCTTTCGGTCTACGAGGGTACTTGGACACACTCTCCCCGCTCGTTGCCATGCTTCTCCTAGATAGATCTTGCGTGATCGTAGGAAATTTTTTCAAATACTACGTTCCCCAACAGATGCCAATATGAATTATGCTTATGGAGATGAACTTGCTATAGTTCCTTATGTTAAACATGAAATTGTTGCTATTACACCCACGCATGATAGTCCTATTATCTTTTCGAATTCTCCCGACTACACTATATGGGAGAAGTTTGCCCTTATTAAGGATTATATTGATGGGTTGCGTTTTACTACCACACATGATGATTTTGATAGATATAATATGCATGTGCTTGCTGCTCCTACTTGCAATTATTATGAGAGAGGAACTAAATCTCCGCCTCTCCATGTTTCCAGTATGATAAAATTGCAAGAAAGTGCTTATGCTATGTATTGGCCATTACTTGATGTGCATGAATTATTCTTGTATGACATGCCGATGCATAGGAAGAGAGTTAGACTTCGTTGTTGCATGATATATGTTACTTTGTGCTCACTACTAAATCACAAATCATTGTTAATTAAAATTGGCTTTGATATACCTTGGGATCCGGGTGGATCCATTACTTGAGCACTATATGCCTGACTTAATGGCTTTAAAGAAAGCGCTGCCAGGGAGGCAAATCTTGGCAAATTATTTTTGTTTTTAAAGTTTATAAAAGCACATAACAGAAATAAATTACTCTCTAAAACTTCCGGGTTGTCTCCGTGGCAGCAGTTTTAAGATAGATTCTGTTTTTGATGCATAGCTTGCTTGTTTTGATAAACTATCAATTTTTGTCAGTGGATAAGCCATGTAAAAGTTATACTGCAGTAGCTATAATGCAAAACAAATATGAATTGGTTTGCAACATTACTGAGAGTAGTGATTTGCTTTATTATATTTAACGGATCTTTTCTGTTGAGTTTTGTGTGGATGAAGTGATCAAGGAATCGAGGAGGTCTTGACATGAGGAGAAGGAGGAGAGGCAGAGCTCAAGCTTGGGGATGCCCAAGGCACCCCAAGTAAATATTTAAGAAGACTCAAGCGTCTAAGCTTGGGGATGCCCCGGAAGGCATCCCATCTTTCTTCAACAAGTATCAATATGTTTTCATCTTCGTTTCGTTCATGTGATATGTGCAAATCTTGGAGCGTCTTTTGCATTTAGTTTTCACTTTTCTTTGATGCACCATGCTGGTATGAGATATTCCATGGTTGATTTATAGAATGTTCATTGCACTTCACTTATATCTTTTGAGTATGGCTTTATAGAATGCTTCATGTGCTTCACTTATATCATTTGAAGTTTGGATTGCCTATTTCTCTTCACATAGAAAACCGCCATTTGTATACTGCTCTTTTTCTTCACTTATATTTGTTAGAGTGTGGGCATATCTTTTGTAGAAAGAATTAAACTCTCTTGCTTCACTTATATCTATTTAGAGAGATGACAGGAATTGGTCATTCACATGGTTAGTCATAAAATCCTACGTGAAACTTGTAGATCACTGAATTTGATATGTTTGATTCCTTGCAATAGTTTTGCAATATAAAGATGGTGATATTAGAGTCATGCCAGTGGGTAATTGTGAATTTGAGAAATACTTGTGTTGAGGTTTGCAAGTCCCGTAGCATGCACGTATGGTAACCGTTGTGTAACAAATTTGAAGCATGAGGTGTTCTTTGATTGTCTTCCTTATGAGTGGCGGTCGGACGAGCGATGGTCTTTTCCTACCAATCTATCCCCCTAGGAGCATGCGCGTAGTGCTTCGTTTTGATGACTTGTAGATTTTTGCAATAAGTATGTGAGTTCTTTATGACTAATGTTGAGTCCATGGATTATACGTCTCACCCTTCCATCATTGCTAGCCTCTTCGGTACCGTGCATTGCCCTTTCTCACCTCGAGAGTTGGTGCAAACTTCGCCGATGCATCCAAACCCCGTGATACGATACGCTCTATCACACATAAGCCTCCTTATATCTTCCTCAAAAACAGCCACTATATCTACCTATTATGTCATTTCCATAGCCATTTCGAGATATATTGACATGCAACTTCCATCATCATATACATTGCTTGAACATTCATTGTCATATTGCTTTGCATGATCATAAGATAGCTAGCATGATATTTTCATGGCTTTTCCATTTTTTGATATCTTTGCTACGCTAGATCATTGCACATCTTGGTACACTGCCAAAGGCATTCATATAGAGTCATACTTTGTTCTAGACATCGAGTTGTAAGTAAATAAAAGTGTGATGATCATCATTATTAGAGCATTGCCCCAGTGAGGAAAGTATGATGGATACTATGATTCCCCCACAAGTCGGGATGAGACTACGAACTTTAAAAATAAAAATAAAAGAGGCCAAAGAAGCCCAAATATAAAAAAGAGGCCAAATAAGCCCACAAAAAAAAACAAAAAAAAAAATGAGAGAAAAAGAGAGAAGGGGCAATCTTACTATCCTTTTACCACACTTGTGCTTCAGAGTAGCACCATGTTCTTCACATAGTTATCACTTTCATATACTAGTGGGAATTTTCATTATAGAACTAGGCTTGTATATTCCAATCCCTGGGCTTCGTCAAATGCCCGAGGTCTTCATGAGCAAACAAGTTGGATGCACACCCACTTAGTTTCCAGTTTGAGCTTTCATACACTTATAGGTCCTAGTGCATCCGTTGCATGGCAATCCCTACTCCTCGCATTGACATCAATTGACGGGCATCTCCATAGCCCGTTGATTAGCCGCGTCGATGTGAGACTTTCTCCCTTTTTTGTCTTCTCCACACAACCTCCATCATCATATTCTATTTCACATATAGTGTTATGTCCATGGCTCGCGCTCATATATTGCGTGAAGGTTGAAAAAGTTTGAAAATACTAAAGTGTGAAACAATTGCCTGGCTTGTCATCGGGGTTGTGCATGATGGGAGCATTTTGTGTGACGAAGATGAAGCATAGCCAAACTATATGATTTTGTAATGATGAGCTTTCTTTGGCTATGTTATTTTGAGAGGACATAATTGCTTGGTTGGTATGCTTGAAGTATTATTGTCTTAATATTAAATGATAGACTATTGCTTTGAATCACTCGTGTCTTAATATTCATGCCATGATTAGATTACATGATCAAGATTATGCTAGGTAGTATTCCACATCAAAAATTATCTTTTTTATCATTTACCTACTCGAGGACGAGCAGGAATTAAGCTTAGGGATGCTGATACGTCTCCGTCGTATCTATAGTTTTTCATTGTTCCTTGCCAATATTAAACAACTTTCATATACTTTTGGCAACTTTTTATACTATATTTGGGAGTAACATATTGATCCAGTGCCCAGTGCCAGTTCTTGTTTGTTGCATGTTTTTTGTTTCGCATAAAATCCATATCAAACGGAGGCCAAACGGGATAAAAACTGACGAGGATTTTTTTTCTGGAATATATGTGATTTTTGGGAAGAAGAATCAACGCGAGACGATGCCTGAGGGGGCCACGAGGTGGGGGGCGCGCCCCTGAGCCTTGTGGCCACCCTGTAAGGCAGTTGGTGCCCTTCTTTTGCCGCAAGAAGGCCAATATTCAGATAAAAATCGTGTCCAAATTTCAGCCCAATCGGAGTTACGGATCTCGGGGAATATAAGAAACGGTGAAAGGCCAGAATCTGGAACTCCGAAACAGATACAGACAGAGAGACAGATCGGAGGGGCTCTCGCCCCTCCGCCGCCATGGAGGCCATGGACCAGAGGGGAAACCCTTCTCCCATCTAGGGGGAAGGTCAAGGAAGAAGAACAAGGAGAGGGGCCCTCTCCCCCTCTCTCCCGGTGGCGCCGAAACGCCGCCGGGGCCATCATCGTGTGACGGCGATCTACACCAACACCTCCGTCATCTTCACCAACATCTTCATAATCTTCCCCCATCTATCTACATCGGTCCACTCTCCTTCAACCCGCTGTACCCTCTACCTTAACATGGTGCTTTATGCTTCAGATTATTATCCAATGATGTGTTACCATCCTATGATGTCTGAGAAGATTTTCGTCGTCCTATCGGTAATTGGTGAATTGCTATGATTGGTTTAATTTTCTTGTGGTTATGTTGCTGTCCTTTGGTGCCCATCATATGAGCGCGCACGTGGATCACACCATAGGGTTAGTTGTATGTTGATAGGACTATGTATTGGAGGGCAAGAGTGATAGAAGCTTCAACCTAGCATAGAAATTGATGCATACGGGATTGAAGGGGGACCAATATATCTTAATGCTATGGTTGGGTTTTACCTTAATGAACGTTAGTAGTTGCGGATGCTTGCTAATAGTTCCAATCATAAGTGCATAGAATTCCAAGTCAAGGATGACATGCTAGCTGTGGCCTCTCCCACATAAAACTTGCTATCGGTCTAGTAAAGTAGTCAATTGCTTAGGGACAATTTCGCAACTCCTACCACCACTTTTCCACACTCGCTATACTAACTTTATTGTGTCTTTATCCAAACAACCCATAGATTTTATTTACGTGCTCTTTATATTCTTGCAAACCTATCCCACAACACCTACAAAGTACTTCTAGTTTCATACTTGTTCGAGGTAAAGTGAACGTTAAGCGTGCGTAGAGTTGTATCGGTGCTTGATAGAACTTGAGGGAATATTTGTTCTACCTTTAGCTCCTCGTTGGGTTCGACACTCTTACTTATCAAAAGAGGCTACAATTGATCCCCTATACTTGTGGGATAACAAGAGGCGGCAGCAGCGGCGGGGCGGCTGCAGCAGCGAGGCGGCAGCACGGGCGCGAGGGGGAGGCGCGGGTGCGGCGGCAGGAGGTGGCGGCGCGGGCTCAGGGAGGAGGCGCAGGCGCGGCGGAGATCAGGCGGCGCGGGCATGGGAGGAGGTGCGGGCGCGGCATGGAGCGGAAGCGGCAGCACGTGGCGGCGGTGGCGCGGAGAGGGAGTGGCGTGGCGACGGCAGGGTGCAGCAGGGGCGGGGTGTGGCGGCGGCGGCAGCGAACCCTAGGGGAACGACCAAGATGATACCATGTAGAGAGGAGGTTTTGCAATACAATGATTATGTATTGATAGGGTGCTAGTGCACGTTTATATAATACAATGGAAGATCTCTACCTCAACTATACAAGATTAGGAAGTGGGCCATAACTCCAATACACATGCAATACAAAATATATACTCAACAAGAAGGGACAGCGGGGTCATCGAGCTTTGACCGGGATGGAAAGTCTTGGAATCTTCTATGGAAGACAATGGATCTCGGTAAAACTCGAATGTTTTTATGGTGGCTAGTAAAACAATCTTTGCAACAAATGATGTCAGGACACATAGGAAGATGGCCACCTCAAGTTCATGTGGACTATGTAGTGCAGAAGATTCATGGCGTCACTCTTTGCTCCAATTTTCAATGGTGAGATGAATTTGGGCCCTGGTTGAAGGTGATCTAGTGGAACATTCATGTGAGATGTCAGAGCCAAATGCAAAACAGTGGAATTTCACCATGATTGATTCTTTTATATCATGTGAGGTTTATCAAACTAGCAGTGATATTTGGGGAATTTGGTGGGCAGGAAGAAAGGCCATACACGAGGAAGTCTATCAAAGCTCGTCAGAGACTTATGCTTTCATCAATCGTTTCACTGCTGGTCTTCTTCCTGTAAGGAGTAATAGGGCCAAGTTCAGCAAAACTGAGAGCGCCCCCACAAGGATTCGCTAATATTCACGTGGATGAGCGATTATCCCGATCGCTCGAGAGAAGGGCTGCCCCTGCTGTCTGTCGGGACAATTTTAGAAACTACATGGGCAGTTCAGCTTAGGTTGTAAATGTCATAACAGATGTGGCTACACTCGAGGCCATTGCGTGTTGGGAAGGACTATGTTTGGCCGAAGACTGGATGATCCAAAACGTGGTAATAGCATCGGACTCCAATCAAGTTATAAGTGACATACAGAAAAACAGCAGTGGTGTTTATGGAGCAATCATCAGTGAAATTAGACATAGAGCTTGTTTTTATAAACTGTAATATCATGTTTTAAGGTAGAGCCTATCATGGTGGTGCGCATCCCTTTTTCCAGGTTCACAAGGTACGTGGCCTTTTATTGCTGGTTGATAATTATATTTATCATAACAACAGAGCAAGGAGGCGAATGATTCACAAAAATTAAAGTGCAAGAGCTGAATGCACCTTTTTTAGAACAAAGGCTCAAGAAGAGCCCGGCTTTAAATTAACAAAGCCATCAACCGGCCAGGATTACATGACTGCCACTAACAACAAGAAAACAAAGAGCGGAAAAGAAGATACATTGTGCTTGGTAGAACAACTCGAAGGCATAGAACAATGTCATCGAACGCCGCTATACCGAAACCAGCTAACCTACTAAGGCTATGGGAGGAAGGCACCACCGTGCATGTTTTGTGTCACAGACTGTCACCAGAGGGAAAACAGGGGCAACACATGACCTGACTCCGCCTCCACAAAGGGCCCCTACCCTTTCACCCGGGCTCGACAGATGTCGCACCGGCGGCCTGCAGAGTGGTTCACCCTAGAACCCAGATCAGAATTCCCATGCAGCCAAAGGAGGCACCAGGAACACACCCACATGAAACGGGGAGCCGAACACCCAGTCACCGTTGCCGGTAGCAGCAAGGCAGAGCACCGGACGCGAGTTGCCGAAACGAAGGCGCTGAAAAACCCCGGAGAAGGCCAAGAGTATGCAGCACCACGCATCAGTCAAGCATAGGAGTCTCCATAGCCCATGGCACGAGAGAGGGACCCCGATCCCCTCGCACCAGCGGTTGAAGCCATCCACACCTGGACCCGAGCAAGTTGCCGAAAATGAAGATCAGACCAATACAATCCGTCGTCGAACCACCACCAACTCCACCACCACTTGAGCACTTCCCTGACGATGCCTTCAGGAAGGATCACGACACCAAGGTGCCGTCGTCGGCATGAATCGAGGAACTGAGGCTTTCACCTGAGCTGCTGGGTGGGGTGGGAGGTGCAGGAAGCCCACCGAAGCCTTCAGCAAGGAAAACGACGCCTAAAGGCGACATCTTCAGTGTGGCCACCGCGTCGGCCAGGGGTTTCCCCCAGATCCGCACCCAACCACCAGATCCGCACACCCGCCATCCAGAAACCGGCGACCGGAACCACCAGGAACAGGGGCGGCACGGATCGGAGCAGATTGGAAGCTGCTGCAGCAGCCGACGCCCGCCGCCTCCACGCCGCCCGCGCAGCCGGGAAGGCGGCCCACCTGCACCCTGGGGCGCCGCCCGCCGCACAGGCCACGCCGCTGGCCGCTGCCCCGGATGCCGAGGCTCTCCACGAAGGGTGGATCCGCCAAGGTCCCCGCCGCCACCTTCATGGGCGGAGGGAGGGAGACAGGGGACTAGGTGGTGGTGGCCCCCCGGGGTCGCCTCGGAGGAGACGACGAGGGGGGGGGATTTCTAGCTGACACTGGTAGAAAAAGGCCTGTAGTCCCGGTTCGTAAGGGCCTTTTGTCCCGGTTCTGGAACCGGGACTAAAGGGTCGGTACTAATGCCCTGTCCCTTTAGTCCCGGTTCAATCCAGAACCGGGACAGATGGGCCTCCACGTGGCCTGTGCGTGGAGCCCAGGCAGGAGACCCTTTGGTCCCGGTTGGTGGCACCAACCGGGACCAATGGGCATCCACGCGTCAGCATTTCTGTGGCTGGGGTTTTTGTTTTTTTTTGAAAGGGGGGGGGTTTGGGGGGTTAATTTAGGTGTTTCATATATTGTGTTAGCTAGCTATAATTAATAGAGAGAAGTGTCCTCTCTTATGTCCGTGCTTGGTCGACGCTACGTACTATACATACGTATAGAGAGGACTAGACACGCTAGCTAGCTAGTAAGAAAACGAAGGAAACAGAAGATCGTCATGAACATATATGCATACAGAGAGAAGTGATATCGACCACCTCTCCTTCTCCGAGAGATTGGTCGAACAACAAGTTCTCGTATATCTATCCGACACTACCGGCTACATATATACAATAATTATCTCTTACAAATATAATCATACGGACTCATGGTCCACATAGTATTCTCCGTCTTCAGCGATCACGTGGTCAAGAAAGAATGCCGCCAATTCCTATTGAATTGCTCGCATGCGAGCTGGTGCTAGGAGTTCATCCCGCTTCCGAAACATCTAATTTGAAGAAGGGGGTCAATACATATATATATGAATGAATGAAACTCAACACAGATGATGGTAATAAAATAAAATTGTGAATGTTGTTATTTACGTACTTCATATTGTTCGTCAGAGTACCCGCCCCGCTCACAGGTCGTGTGGCGGATGGACTCGCAGACGTAGTATCCACAGAAATCATTCCCTTGTTCCTGCCACAACCACTTTACAAGAAATAGAGGTCAATCAAACTGATAAGCAAGAATGCTAAATGGTATTGATGAAACTAGCGCTTGAATCACTAGGAGATGCGCGGAACATGCTACTATAGTACTTACTTTCGGGTGTCTAAATTCCAGCTCCTTCGGCAGTCCCGGAACTTTTCTGGTGAATTTTCTCCAAACCCTGCCAGACAAAGAAAACAATTACTTGATATCAGGAAATGAACAAAGTTGCTGATATGGTGGATAATGATCGATTTAACTTACTTCTTGAGGATTTCAGTCATGTCCGCATACTCCTGGGGATCTTTTCGTTTAGAGTCCAAGATAGTTAATACTCCCCGCTCAAGCCTAATCTCTAGGCACGCATGCATAGCTCATCAATTACATTACTATAACCTGGACTAATATATAAGGGAAACCGAATATGCACAAGACAGTAACACTCACTTGAAGTTGTAAGGAAAGACTATTATATCTTTGTTTTCATTTTTTTTGAATGATCGTAGCAAGTTGGCCTCGGTATCTTCGGGACGATGTTCAACCTCAGTTGCATCTATGAGATATGTGTTAACGAACCCAATATCACCGATTTGTCTTTTCTTCAATTCAGCGATCTTCAATCTGCATAATATAGTGAGGATAATTATAAATACATGCAATGAAAGAGATGAGCTATATAGAGAGACTTAATGACAGAAGTAGTAGTATTTACAGACAGTAGCAGGTGACCGTTGTTTTATCGAGGGCCAATTGATTGAAAAACTGATAGAACTCCTCAAATGGAATAGGCAACAGTTCAATTCCAACGAGGTCATGCTCCGGTTTAACTCTCGCATACAAAGTACTCCTCCCCCTAGACTCTCTGCAGATTTTCAAGTACCAATCATGTAATCTTCGCATCATCGTTGTTAAAGATTTTTCATTTTTGACGAGAGGCTTTCCGTACTCGTATCTCTGTATCTGCACCTCCATGGGATCATAATGTACATCGTCGGGCAGGTAATCCTCAACATTGCAATAACCGGGCACCATCCTCGGATCGACGATGTCACTAGGCACCTTGTGCGGGGGGCACGATTGCTTCGCTTGTTCGCCGAGCTGGGCAATTTGTTTCCCAGCTGCTCGTCGTTCTTTCAGCCTTTGATCACTGACTGTACTTCCCGACCGCTCCGCTTCGGCCCATGTCTTTGCAATAATGCGCTCATAGTTGCCTTTGGGCGGAGACTTGGGTGGTTTTGCCAGGGCAGCCAGAGTGCGCTTCACTTTCACCGGATCTACCTTCTCCTCCGGAGGTGGATGTCTCTTTGCTTTCAACCCTTTAAACTAGTCATCCACTACTTCGGTTCACGCGATCTTCGCGTTCTCCTCCGGGGTCCTCTCGTATGGTAACTTCTGTGGACTCTTTAGAGAAGGACCGAATCTGTATGTCCTCCCGCCTCTGGTTGTACTGCTAGACGCCGGCCGAGCAGACGGAGCGGTTGTCTTCTTTACTTGCTTACGATGCGGAGGAGAAGGACTACGACGCGCCAGAGCAGCTGCCGGAGCGGCGGCGGGTCTCTTCCGCCCTTGCTGATGAGGCGGAGAAGGAGGAGGCTGGCTGCTCGGGCGCGCCGGCGCAGGCGGAGAAGGAGGCGGAGTGCCGCCACGCGCCGGAGAAGGAGCCGGCCGAGGGCCCTGATCGTCACACGCCGGAGGAGGAGGCGGTGGAGGAGGCGGAGTGCCCTAACTCGCCGGAGGAGGAGGAGGAGGCGGAGGCGTCCAGTTCGGAAGGTTGATGAGCTCCTTCCGCTATAGGCATGGAGTCTTCAGAGCAGACCCCAGCCGAGTCTCCCCTTCACCGGTAGGGTGGTCAAGCTGGAGGTCCTCAAATCCCTCCGTTATTTAATGCACCATCACCCTAGCATATCCTTCTGGAATCGGCCGGCAATGAAAAGTTGCGCCGGGTTCAGTAGGATAAACAGAGCCAACAGCCGCCTTGACCGTCAAATTCATCCATTGCGTCATAAGGTGGCAATTTTGAGACTCCGTGATAGCATCCACGGGATAGCTGGCAGGAGCCGTCAAGGCATGCTCCGGTTGAAGCAGCTCGGTGGAAGCCACGCTGCTTCTGCGCTGAGATGGCGGGATAGCTTCGGGGGAAGCTTCGGCAGTACGTTTGCTGCGATTTGCTTCTCGTTCCTCTATCGCATCTACCCTTGCTTGCAACGCTTGCATTTGGGTCTGCTGCACTTTTTTCCTCCTCTCATGGGATTTGTAACCGCCTGTGTCCGGAAACCCAACCTTCCACGGAATGGAGCCTGGCGTGCCTCGTGTCCGTCTAGGGTGCTCAGGATTCCCGAGGGCCATTGTGAGCTCGTCGTTCTCTCTGTCTGGAAAGAACGTCCCTTCCTGCGCTGCTTCGATATACTGCTTAAGCTTCCTGACTGGTATGTCCATTTGATCTTTCGTCCAAATGCACTTCCCTGTTACAGGGTCCAAGGTTCCGCCAACCCCGAAGAACCAAGTCCGGCAACGGTCTGGCCAGTTAATTGTCTCTGGTTCGATCCCTTTATCAACCAGATCATTCTCAGTCTTGGCCCACTTAGGCCGGGCTACGAGGTAGCCACCTGACCCCGTGCGATGGTGAAGCTTCTTCTTCGCAGCATTTTTCTTGTTTGTCGCCGACATCTTCTTACTCTTTTCCGATGTCTTGTGGGCCACAAATGCGGGCCAGTGATCTCTGATCTTCTCATATCTGCCCTTGAATTCTGGTGTCTCATTATTTTTGACAAACTTATTCAGCTCTTTCTTCCACCCCCTGAATAGTTCTCCCGTCCTCTTAAGAGCAAAAGACTTGATTAATTGCTCTTTAACTGGGTTCTCTGGATTATCCTCTGGCGGTAGGCTGAAATTTGACTTCAGCTCAGTCCAAAGATCATTTTTCTGCATATCATTGACATAAGACACCTCTGGGTCTTCTGTAGCCGGCTTAAACCATTGCTGGATGCTTATCGGGATCTTGTCCCTAACCAGAACCCCGCACTGAGCAACAAATGCGTTCTTTGTTCGGATGGGTTCAATCGGTTGGCCGTCGGGCGCGATTGCTATGATCTCAAACCTTTCATCCAAGCTCAACTTTTTCTTCGGGCCTCGTCTCTTTACCGAAGTTATGCTCGATCCGGAGGGCTAGAAAAAAGAACAAAGACTTAATTAATATGTGTACATACCAAAACAATGAATGCATCAATCAGCTAGTCAGCACAGGCTTAACTAATATATATACCTGGCCGGACTCGGTTAGGTCACCGTAGCCGTCATCACGGTCTCCTTCTTGCACCGGCATTGGGTCACCGGAGCCGTCCTCATGTTCTTCTTCTTGCACCGGCATTAGGTCACCGTAGCCAGCTTCTTCACCCTCTCCTTCTAGACCATCGGTGTCGTTGAGAAACAACGAGACGGCATCACTTCCTTCTGCAATTATGTCCCTCAACAACGCTTCTTTTGCTTCGTCTCAGGTGGTGTCCATAGTTTCTACAAATATTTACAACATGGCAATTATTATTCAAACATGACAGATGGATATATTAGTGGCAAACGTAGAACTAGCTACCTAATCATAGTAAGGAATCATATATATTAATTAGTGGCCTCGACGCTGCTTCTCTAGGGTTTGGGGTGGCCTCGACAACGCTTCAAGGGTTTGGGGTGGCCTTGAGAACGCTTCAAGGAGGGGGTAATATCGACCCCCCCCACGTGTCGAAGCTATCGGGAGGGGGTATATATCGACAACGACGACACTACATCTATGTCCCTCGACGACCCTCGTTCCCGATAAAAAAAGAGGAAGAAGAAGAAAAAAAAGAGGAGAAGAAAGAATAGAGGAGAAGAACTCCTCTATTCTTTCTTCTCCTCTTTTTTTTCTTCTTCCTCTTCTTTTTTTATCCTCTTCTTCCTCTCATGTTCGAGAGGATCGCCGAGGGGTCGGGAGGTTGCCTAGTGTCAAAGGATTCAACAAAACCATGTCTTCATCATTAGGCGAAAGTAACAGGTGCATGATGGTACGAAGCTCTCCAAAGTTATTTTGGAACGGAGTCCTAGATAGGATAATTCGCTTTTTGGTACAAAGTTCAGCAAGAACCTTCCAAATATCATTATTTGGAAGGCCTTTGCTGAAATTCATACAAAAAGCGAAATTATCCTATCCGGGACACCATTCCAAAATAACTTAGGAGGACTTCGTCATGCCCTGTTTACTTCTGGCTAATGATGAAGCCATGGATTTCTTCAATACTTTGACACTAGGAAATCTCTCTCTCGACCCCTCGGCGATCCTCGACCCCTTGAACCCTCGACGACCCTGGAACCCTCGACCCCTCGGCGATCCTCTTCTTCCTCTCATGTTCGAGAGGATCGCCGAGGGGTTGGGAGGTTGCCTAGTGTCAAAGGATTCAACAAAACCATGTCTTCATCATTAGGCGAAAGTAATAGGTGCATGATGGTATGAAGCTCTCCAAAGTTATTTTGGAACGGAGTCCTAGATAGGATAATTTGCTTTTTGGTACAAAGTTCAGCAAGAACCTTCCAAATATCGTTATTTGGAAGGCCTTTGCTGAAATTCATACAAAAAGGAAAATTATCCTATCCGGGACACCATTCCAAAATAACTTTGGAGGACTTCGTCATGCCCTGGTTACTTCCGGCTAATGATGAAGCCATGGATTTCTTCAATACTTTGACACTAGGAAACCTCTCTCGACCCCTCGGCGATTCTCGACCCCTCGAACCCTCGACGAGCCTGGAACCCTCGACCCCTAGACGATCCTGCAACCCTCGACCCTCGATCCCTCGACCCTATAGAACCCTCGAACCCTCGACCCTGAAACCCTCGACCCTTGACCCCTTAAAGACCCTCGACCCTCTACCCTAGTTCCCGACCCTCGACCCCTCGGCGATCCTCGACACCCTCGTTCCCGATAAAAATTAAGAAGAAGAAGAAGAAGAAGAAGAAGAAGAAGAAGAAGAAGAAGAAGAAGAAAGAGGAGAAGAAGAAAGGAATAGCTAGAGGAGAAGATCGAAGAAAAGAAAGAAGAAAAAAAGAGGAGAAGAAGAAAGGAATAGTGGAGAAGAAGAAGAAATAGAATATATTCTATTTTCTCTTCTTCTCCACTATTCCTTTCTTCTTCTCCTCTTCTTTTTCTTATTTTTTCTTCTTCTTATTTATTTCTCCTCTTCTTCCTCTCCTCTTCTTCTTTCTAAGTCCTGCTTATATACACAGAGTATTGGTCCCGGTTCGTACCCCTCTCGACCCCTCGTCCCTCTCTCAACCCCTCGACGACTCTCGTCCCTGATAACTTTCTTTTTCTCCCCTCGACCCCTCTCGACCTCTCGTCCCCCTCTCGACCCCTCATCATCATCTATCACCCCCTCGTTTTCTTTAGCATATATCCATGAACAAAAAATAATTCATATATAGAAAAAATGCTATATGAACATACATACATATGAGCATATACAGAGAGCATATACATAGCCAAATCCATATACAGAGAGCATATACATACATACATACATACATATGAGCATATACATACATACATAGCCAAATCCAAATACATATGAGCATATACACATACACATATGAAATTTTTAATCACACACAGAGAGCAGCGGCAGCGGCGGCGATGGTCAGAGCGACAGGGATCGATGGGAAGGGGGGAGCTCAATGGGGGCGCGACGGGGAGGAGGCCGGCGATGGCGCGGGGGAGGCCGGCGACGCGGCGCGGGGCGACGGGGAGGGGGGCGGAGATGGCTCACGCAGCGACGAGGAGGAGGCCGGCGACGACACAAGCAGCGACAGGGACAAGGCCTGCGGCGGCGCGGGGCGACGGCGACGGGGAGCGGGCGACGACGGGCTCGGGGCGGCGGCGACGACGACGAACGGCCTGGGGGCGTCGGGGGGAATGGGAGCGGTTGGCGAAATTTTCACAAGTGCTACCTTATATACCCAGAGCAATGGTCCCGGTTCTTGGCACGAACCGGTACCAATGCACACCTATGGTCCCGGTTCGTGCCACCAACCGGGACCATAGATCTCTTTTAAGCAGCCGAAAGGGCAGGAAGCAGAGGCCTATGGTCCCGGTTGGTGGCACCAACCGGGACTAAAGGGGGGCATTGGTCACGGTTGGTGACACGAACCGTGACCAATGCCCCCTTTAGTCCCGGTTGGTGCCACCAACCGGGACCAATGGCCTTGTGCTGCCCCGCGCCCAAAAGTTTAGTCCCACCTCGCTAGTTGAGAGGGCTCGGGAGTGGTTTATAAGCGCTGCTGCGCCCACCCTCCCGAGCTCATCTCAACTGCAGGCTTTCAGGCCTAATCTGTCACTGCAATGCCTGTGGGCCTACTGGGCCTGCTGCGGGCCTGAATCCTGGCCCATGGTAGGGTTTCTAGTCGTATTCAGGCCGTGGTGGCCCAGTAGGTCGCATTTTTTGTTTTTTTGTTGCTTTATTTATTTTCTTTTGTTTTTTGCTTTATTTTTTAATTCTTTATGCTTTTAGTTTTAGAAAAATTATAAACTTTTTGTTAATGCCATTAGTTTTCAAATTTGAAAACACTTTTTTAGTTTTTTTGTTTTCTTGTTGCTTTATTTATTTTATTTTGTGATTAACTTTACTATAAAAATAGTTTTTTCCTGTTTTTTCGATTTGTTTTTTGCATTATTTATTTTCTTTTGTTTTTTGATTTAATTTTTAATTCTGTTTGCTTTTAGGTTAGAAAAATTATAAACTTTCTGTTAGTGCCATTAGTTTTAGAAAAATTATAAACTTTCCGTTAGTGCCATTAGTTTTCATAGTTAAAATTTGAATTCTTTGAAAATTGTTTGAATCACAAGTTTGTGATTAACTTACTAAAAATGAGAATAGATGCGCTTAGAGAGAAAATTCAACCTAAATTCCTAGTAAATTTCTATGAATTTCAGAGAAATTCACTATGAATTTAGGTTAAACTTTTCTCTATTAGGGCATCTATTTTCACTTTGAGAGGAGCTCAACAAGGCAGAGAGGGAAGGGCTTATAAACCGGTGTGAGCCTCCTTCGGTTGGCGAGGTGGGACTAAAGTCTGCCCGCAACGAGGACCAACCCTTTAGTCCCGGTTTGTGGCACAAACCGGGACTAATGGTCAGGGGCCAGGGGCGAGGAGCAAAATTATAAACTTTCTTTTAGTGCCATTAGTTTTAGAAAGTTGAAAGTTGAAAGTTGGCATGGGCCAGGGACTAATGGTCACGGTATTACGAGGGCCGAACCATAAGACATGAAAGCATTTCAAATGAACTCTGAAAAAGTTGAAAGTTGGGATGGTATCATAATTTCACCAACATAGCATGTGCATGTACAAAACGGACAATGGTAGCATGTTCGTGTGTTACAAAGTTGCGGGAGAAAGTCTTCACTTTTTCTTCGCTTGTGTCATTTTCTTATTGCGCTGTAACCATGGATAATCTTCATTGTTTATCAGGATGCTTGGGTCAGCCTTGACATTGAAGGGAGGAATTTCATGAAACTTTTCATAATCTTCAGACATGTCTGTCTTGCCGTCCACTCCTAGGATGTCCCTTTTTCCTGAAAGAACTATGTGGTGCTTTGGCTCATCGTATGATGTATTCGCTTCCTTATCTTTTCTTTTTCTCGGTTTGGTAGACATGTCCTTCACATAGATAACCTGTGCCACATCATTGGCTAGGACGAACGGTTCGTCAGTGTACCCAAAATTTTTCAGATCCACTGTTGTCATTCCGTACTGTGGGTCTACCTGTACCCCGCCGCCTAACAGATTGACCCATTTGCACTTAAACAAAGGGACCTTAAAATCAGGTCCGTAGTCAAGTTCCCATATGTCCACTATGTAACCATAATATGTGTCCTTTCCGCTCTCGGTTGCTGCATCAAAGCGGACACTGCTGTTTTGGTTGGTGCTCTTTTGATCTTGGGCGATCGTGTAAAATGTATTCCCATTTATCTCGTATCCTTTGTAAGTCAATACAGTCAAAGATGGTCCCCTGGACAACAAGTACAACTCATCACAAACAGTGTTGTCACCTCTGAGACGTGTTTCCAACCAACTGCTGAAAGTCCTGATGTGTTCACATGAAATCCAGTCGTCGCACTGCTCCGGGTGTTTGTAGCGCAGACTGTTCTTGTGTTCATCGACATACGGGGTCACCAAGGTAGAGTTCTGTAGAACTGTGTAGTGTGCTTGAGACCAAGAATATCCGTCCCTGCATATTATTGCATCTCTTCCAAGAGTGCCTTTTCCAGTCAGTCTCCCCTCATACCGCGATTTAGGGAGACCTATCTTCTTAAGGCCAGGAATGAAGTCAACACAAAACCCGATAACATCCTTTTTTTGATGGCCCATGGAGATGCTTCATTCTGGCCTAGCGCGGTTACGGACATATTTTTTTAGGACTCCCATGAACCTCTCAAAGGGGAACATATTGTGTAGAAATACGGGCCCCAGGATGACAATCTCGTCGACTAGATGAACTAGGACGTGCGTCATGATATTGAAGAAGGATGGTGGGAACACCAGCTCGAAACTGACAAGACATTGCGCCACATCACTCCTTAGCCTTGGTACGATTTCTGGATCGATCACCTTCTGATAGATTGCATTGAGGAATGCACATAGCTTCACAATGGCTAATCGGACGTTTTCCGGTAGAAGCCCCCTCAATGCAACCGGAAGCAGTTGCGTCATAATCACGTGGCAGTCATGAGACTTTAGGTTCTGAAACTTTTTCTCTGGCATATTTATTATTCCCTTTATATTCGACGAGAAGCCAGTCGTGACCTTCATACTAAGCAGGCATTCAAAGAAGATTTATTTCTCTTCTTTCGTAAGAGCGTAGCTGGCAGGACCTTTATACTGCTTCAGAGGCATGCCGTCTTTTTCGTGCAAACGTTGCAGTTCCTCCCGTGCCTCAGGTGTATCTTTTGTCTTCCCATACACGCCCAAGAAGCCTAGTAGGTTCACGCAAAGGTTCTTCGTCACATGCATCACGTCGAGTGAGGAGCGGACCTCTAGGTCTTTCCAGTAGGGTAGGTCCCAAAATATAGATTTCTTCTTCCACATGGGTGCGTGTCCTTCGGCGTCATTCGAAACAGCTAGTCCACCGGGACCCTTTCCAAAAATTACGTAGTGTAAATCATTGACCATAGCAAGCACGTGATCACCGGTGCGCATGGCGGGCTTTTTCCGGTGATCTGCCTCGCCTTTGAAATGCTTGCCTTTCTTTCGACATTGATGGTTGGTCGGAAGAAATCGACGATGGCTCAGGTACACATTCTTCCTGCATTTGTCCAGGTATATACTTTCAGTGTCATCTAAACAGTGCGTGCATGCGTGGTATCCTTTGTTTGTCTGTCCTGAAAGGTTACTGAGAGCGGGCCAATCGTTGATGGTCACGAACAACAACGCCTTAAGGTTAAATTCCTCCTGTCTGTGCTCATCCCACGTACGTACACTGTTTCCATTCCACAGCTGTAAAAGTTCTTCAACTAATGGCCTTAGGTACACATCAATTTCGTTGCCGGGTTGCTTAGGGCCTTGGATGAGAACTGGCATCATAATGAACTTCCGCTTCATGCACATCTAAGGAGGAAGGTTATACATACATAGAGTCACGGGCCAGGTGCTGTGATTGCTGCTCTGCTCCCCGAAAGGATTAATGCCATCTGCGCTTAAAGCAAACCATACATTCCTTGGGTCCTTTGCAAACTCATCCCAGTACTTTCTCTCGATTTTTCTCCATTGCGACCCGTCAGCGGGTGCTCTCAACTTCCCATCTTTCTTTTGGTTCTCACTGTGCCATCGCATCAACTTGGCATGCTCTTCGTTTCTGAACAGACGTTTCAACCGTGGTATTATAGGAGCATACCACATCACCTTCGCAGGAACCCTCTTCCTGGGGGGCTCGCCATCAACATCACCAGGGTCATCTCGTCTGATCTTATACCGCAATGCACTGCATACCGGGCATGCGTTCAGATCCTTGTATGCACCGCGGTAGAGGATGCAGTCATTAGGGCATGCATGTATCTTCTCCACCTCCAATCCTAGAGGGCATACGACCTTCTTTGCTGCGTATGTACTGTCGGGCAATTCGTTATCCTTTGGAAGCTTCTTCTTCAATATTTTCAGTAGCTTCTCAAATCCTTTGTCAGCCACAGCATTCTCTGCCTTCCGCTGCAGCAATTCCAGTACGGTACCGAGCTTTGTGTTGCCATCTTCGCAATTGGGGTACAACCCTTTTTTGTGATCCTCTAACATGCGATCGAATTTCAGCTTCTCCTTTTCACTTTCGCATTGCGTCCTTGCATCTACAATGACCCGGCGGAGATAACAATCATCGGGCACATCGTCTGGTTCCTCTTGATCTTCAGCAGCTTCACCCGTTGCAGCATCATTGGGCACATCGTCTGGTTCCTCTTGATCTTCACCAGCTCCCCCCGTTGCAGCATCACCGTATTCAGGGGGCACATAGTTGTCATCGTACTCTTCTTCTTCGCCGTCTTCCATCATAACCCCTATTTCTCCGTGCCTCGTCCAAACATTATAGTGTGACATGAAACCCATGTAAAGCAGGTGGGAGTGAAGGATTTTCTGGTTAGAGTAAGACCTCGTATTCCCACATTCGGTGCATGGACAACACATAAAACTATTCTGCTTGTTTTCCTCAGCTGCTTCGAGAAACTAATGCACGTCCTTAATGTACTCGCGGGTGTGTCTGTCACCGTACATCCATTGCAGGTTCATCTGCGTGCATTATATATAATTAAGTGTCCAAATTAATAGAAGTTCATCATCACATTAAAACCAAAGTGCATACATAGTTCTCATGTAACAACATATAGCTCTCCAGAGCATCTAATTAATTAAACCATACATTGAAACTATGTAAAACATTTCAATGCGAAAACAAATGCGATCATGATCGCAACCAAGGTGATAATTGATCCAACGGCATAATGATACCAAGCCTCGGTATGAATGGCATATTTTCTAATCTTTCTAATCTTCAAGCGCATTGCATCCATCTTGATCTTGTGATCATCGACGACATCCGCAACATGCAACTCCAATATCATCTTCTCCTCCTCAATTTTTTTTCCTTCCAAATTGTTTTCTTCTTCAACTAAATTTAACCTCTCGACAATAGGGTCGGTTGGCATTTCCGATTCACATACATCCTACATAAATAAAATCTATGTCACGTTGGTCGGCATAATTTTCATAAACAATAAATGAACCAATAGTTATAAAGATAATATATATACCACATCCGAATCATAGACAGGACGAGGGCCGACGGGGGCGGATACCAAAACCATCGCACTATATAAGATGCAATAATAAAAATAAGAAAATAATACAAGTATCTATGTAAACAAGCAAGTAAGAATATTTTTCCTTTCAGAAAGAAGATAAAACAAGAGGCTCACCACGGTGGTGCCGGTGATGAGCTCGGCGCGGGTGATCGACGGCGGTGAAGACGGGGACGGGACGTGACGGACCGCTAAACCTAGGACAAATATTATGGAAAATGGAGTTTGGAGGTCGAGTTTGGAGAGGAGAAAGCTTAAGTAGTGTGGCTCGGACATTTCATCGAACACCTTGTGTGCATAGGAGGTGAGCTAGAGCACCACCAAGCCCTCTCCCCCTCGGCCAGAGAAAAACAGAGCACTGGGGTGCTCTGCTCGCGAGCGAGGGGTATATATAGGCACCTCATTGGTCCCGGTTGGTGGCATGAGCCGGGACTAACGAGGAGCCTTTGGTCTCGGTTCAAGCCACCAACCGGGACCAATGGTGGTGGGCCAGGAGCGAGGCCCATTGGTCCCGGTTCATCCAACCAACCGGGACCAAAAGGTCCAGATGAACCGGGACCAATGGCCCACGTGGCCCGGCGGGCCCTCTGGGCTCATGAACCGGGACCAATGCTCCACATTGGTCTCGGTTCTGGACTGAACCGGGTCTAATGAGCTGAGCCGGCCTGGACCAAAGCCTTGTTTTCTACTAATGTGAATGCACCTTCCTGATGCATACATATAGTAGCTTAAGAGTTACTTCGTCCGTAAACTAATATAAAAACGTTTAGATTACAACTTTAGTGATCTAAACGCTCTTATATTAGTTTACAGAGGAAATACTAACTAGGAAGCGAGGTCGGCATGCACCGGTGGCGGCACGTGGTAGTGAGGTGGCACGTAATACAGCGGTGGTGTTGCTGGCGGGCGACGGCGGCGAGGATGGGCTTGCACTGATGGCGGCAACGGGAACGAGGACTTCAGGCTTGATGGTAAGGGGTCCGCCGGGATTGGTGGAGGGAAACTTCCTACTTTGCCTTCTGTCCTTGCGGAACTCATGCCACCTGCTGAATAAGCGGTGGTGTATCGGATATGCAGCAGCAACGGTACCATCGTCATCACGACGAACTGTCTTGCCATGTTTGTTAGGTGCGAGCAACCTGCCCGCTGTTGCAGGATGATCAATCTGGATCTCCTCACGGCCTTCTATATATCATAGAGGTTGATGCATGCTTATCTTGTCAATTAGTAATATAATTATGAATCGGACGATTGAGCTTGATTGGGTTGGATTTGAGTAATAATTTCCTTCATGATTTTCGATTCCTTCATCGTTCGGATTTGCCAATCGTCAGTCAGATCGGCGCAATCATATTTATTTGTCACTACATTTAGATCCATTTGTTACGGATAGACATGGAAGGGTGTAATGTGCCGAACATTTAGGCTCGGCCTGTGGACACCCCACTAATGCACCGTGCTATGTAGCGAGCAAGGATTATGTTTGTTTTATAAGCATTTTAACATGGTCCCTCTTACCTCCGGTAGATAAGGATATATATGAACTGTTGATTTTATTAAATGGTGGGACCAAATAATTAGCTTTTGTAAATAAAGGAAGCTGCAACCGGTCACCTCTTGCCTCGGCCAGATAAGGAAACACTTCTCCAAATCTTTCGTGACTTGAGAGAAAATCACGGGGGCAAAAATCTTTTCTCCCAACTCTCGTATCACTTAAAAATCGTCCGATGACCAACCCTCTAAATCCTTTTTCCGTATTTCCATCTCCAAAACCTGAATAAAATTTTAAATTTTGAAAGAAATTAGCAACAATCACTTCATATGAAAATAGTGGAAAAATTTAAAATGGATGAAAAACAAAAAAAGCATAATATAAGGTATTTAACCCACAACTTCACAAAATAGACAGTGCGCTAACGAGTATGACACAAATCTAATTTATTTCATGAAATATTTTCGAGTATTTTTCTAGTGTCACGTTTTTCTGTGACCTGGCGATATTTTCATTATAAATCACACCTGTTAGTGGCATCAATCTTGTTAATTAGGAATGGAATAGTTTCCTTTTAGTCGAGCGCGCTGCTAAAGATAGCAATATACTATCTTATACCTTATTTTTACTAATCGGAAGCATCATATGAGCCTCCATGTTAATCATAGAGATACAACAATAATAACGGTGGAATTGGTTAATATACAACTAATAGGATTAAAAGAAATCTAGATGTTTCACATAGCAGTGTTATGATTGTCCTAAAATACAAACATAGCAGACCCTATCAGGTCACAGTACAAAATGCGCAGCTTCCAAAATAGACACGATTACCGCCTGCCACCAAGCAAAATCCACTAAAACAATGCCCCCCGTCTCAACATGTTTGTTGCATCGGATTGGCCTGAAGTAATAGCAAGAAGATTTACTAGCAATCAATGCAAAGGAAATCCCCATGTGTATGTGTATGGATCCGGTCATAGTAAAGGATGCATGCTTACAAGTGATAATACAATTCAAATTGTGTGAATTATAGAGCTGCAATGAATAAACTAAAATCTAAATTATAAAGAAAAGAAAACAAACAAATTAAAATAGACAAACGAAGAATAAATAAAAACATGAAATGAGTAACTGATATACAAATATGATAAAAATATCATGAAAGGGGACACTTCTTTGGTTTACAGTCACATGAATTCCAAAATTGGATGTTCATGAATATAAGAAATGTAAGCATGTTAGCCCGAAATAAAGTCTGCTGAAATTTGAAATGGGCTCTAGGCCCATATAGCAATTTCTGAAAAATCTCTATGGGCCCATGTGGGTTATATGGCACTAGGTGTAGTGGGAAGTTTAGTCCCATCCCTCTAGTGGAAGGAGAGTTGGAGTGATTTATAAGGGTTTGTCTTCTACATGCTATTGGAGCTTGAGAAGAGAAGAGGCCCTCGCGCACTCCTCCTCCGCCGCCCGCCTCGCCACGCCGCGCCGCGCCGCGGGATTGAGCCGAGCCGAGCTCACACATGCGCGCTTATTTTTGCCAGTCACTAACAGAGAGTTCTCTGACCGCTGGGCCACGATCTGAGACGTCGGATCGTGGGCTGTCACGGCCCACCGTTGTTCCCTTGCTGCTGCTGCCGTAGGTGACTCCATCCCGTCCGCCGCGTACACGGTCGACGGGAGAGCAGGTCTCCGAAACCACACCCTTCTGGTTCCTGTACGGGGTGAGGGGCGAATAGGTTTTTGGGCAGCGAATACGCGACTGCTCGCTTCCGATCGTCTACTTCCTCTACGTCCGCATCACCTTCATCATCACCATGTCCACCGACGCCTAACGTGCCGTCGCCGAGAAAGCTGAAGCCGACAAAAAGGCCGCCGAGGACGCCGCTACCACCACCAAAGCCGCGGCCTCTGCATGGCCTACTGGAGGGTATAACTCGTTTATCCCGCTCCTACTGTTTTCTGATTTAGCCATGCTAGCGTTATACGTAGATCTTTCTGCAATTAGCGTAGTATGTGCTAGCTTGACTGAATATCAGTATGTGTTTATTTGTGTCAATCTTGTGCTAGTGATTTACTCGTGGATTAATTTAATCGAGAAATTGCCTATTTACTCAACAATCCAAAAACCTATTATGTGTAGGAATTTTTCGGCAAGTGGCTTTGCCGCTGCACTGAAACCGGATAAGTTTACTGGTACATACTTTAAGCGTTGGCAGACTAAGACCACGTTATGGCTCACGGCTATGAACGTGTTCTGGGTCACCGGTGTCTCCACGGGAACGATTGCTCCTGAAGAGGAGAAGGCGTTCAAGGAGGCTACCGTTGTGTTTCTCGGAGCAGTTCTTAGCGTGATCGGAGATAAACTGGTCGATGCATATTTACATGCATGTCGCCAAGGACTTGTGGGAGGCACTCAAATCTAAATTCGGGGCCGCCGATGCAGGGAGCGAGATGTATATGAAGGAAATATGCCCTAGAGGCAATAATAAAGTTATTATTTATTTCCTTATATCATGATAAATGTTTATTATTCATGCTAGAATTGTATTAACCGGAAACATAATACATGTGTGAATACATAGACAAACAGAGTGTCACTAGTATGCCTCTACTTGACTAGCTCGTTAATCAAAGATGGTTATGTTTCCTAACCATGAACAAAGAGTTGTTATTTGATTAACGAGGTCACATCATTAGTTGAATGATCTGATTGACATGACCCATTCCATTAGCTTAGCACCCGATCGTTTAGTATGTTGCTATTGCTTTCTTCATGACTTATACATGTTCCTATGACTATGAGATTATGCAACTCCCGTTTGCCGGAGGAACACTTTGTGTGCTACCAAACGTCACAACGTAAATGGGTGATTATAAAGGAGCTCTACAGGTGTCTCCAATGGTAGATGTTGGGTTGGCGTATTTCGAGAATAGGATTTGTCACTCCGATTGTCAGAGAGGTATCTCTGGGCCCTCTCGGTAATGCACATCACATAAGCCTTGCAAGCATTGCAACTAATGAGTTAGTTGCGGGATGATGTATTACGGAACGAGTAAAGAGACTTGCCAGTATCGAGATTGAACTAGGTATTGGATACCAACGATCGAATCTCGGGCAAGTAACATACCGATGACAAAGGGAACAACGTATGTTGTTATGCGGTCTGACCGATAAAGATCTTCGTAGAATATGTAGGAGCCAATATGGGCATCCAGGTCCCGCTATTGGTTATTGACCGGAGACGTGTCTCGGTCATGTCTACATTGTTCTCGAACCGTAGGGTCCGCACGCTTAACGTTACGATGACAGTTATTATGAGTTTATGCATTTTGATGTACCGAAGTTAGTTCGGAGTCCCGGATGTGATCACGGATATGACGAGGAGTCTCGAAATGGTCGAGACATAAAGATTGATATATTGGATGACTATATTCGGACACCGGAAGGGTTCCGGAAGAGTATCGGGTAAAACCGGAGCACCGGAGGGGTTACCGGAACCCCCCGGGGAAGTAATGGGCCTTATTGGGCCTTAGGGGAGAGAGAGGGCTGCGGCCTAGGAGGTGGGCCCCTCCCACATGGGGAGTCCGAATTGGACTAGGGAGGGGGGGCGCGGCCCCTCTTTCCCTCTCCCTCTCCCTCTCTTTCCTTCCCCCTTAGGTTTCCTAATTGGATTAGGAAAGGGGAGTCCTACTCCCACTAGGAGGAGGACTCACCCTCCCCTTGGCGCGCCCCATAGGGCCGGCCGGCCTCCCCCTTGCTCCTTTATATACGGGGGCAAGGGGGCACCCTAGAACACACAAGTTGATCCTTGAGATCGTTCCTTAGCCGTGTGCGGTGCCCCCTGCCACCATATTCCACCTCGATCATATCGTTGTAGTGCTTAGGCGAAGCCCTGCGTCGGTAGAACATCATCATCATCACCACGCCGTTGTGCTGACGGAACTCATCCCCGAAGCTTTGTTGGATCGGAGCCCGGGGAGCGTCATCGAGCTGTACGTGTGCTAAGAACTCGGAGGTGCCGGAGTAACGGTCTTGGATCGGTCGGGTCGGGAAGACGTACGACTAATTCCTCTACGTTGCGTCAACGCTTCCGCAGTCGGTCTGCGTGAGTACGTAGACAACACTCTCCCCTCTCGTTGCTATGCATCACCATGATCTTGCGTGTGCGTAGGAATTTTTTTGAAATTACTGCGTTCCCCAACAGTGGCATCCGAGCCTAGGTTTTATGGTTTGATGTTATGTGCACGAGTAGAACACAAGTGAGTTGTGGGCGATATAAGTCATACTGCCTACCAGCATGTCATACTTTGGTTCGGCGGTATTGTTGGATGAAGCGGCCCGGACCGACATTACGCGTATGCTTACGCGAGACCGGTTTCCCCGACGTGCTTTGCACATAGGTGACTTGCGGGTGACTGTTTCTCCAACTTTAGTTGAACCGAGTGTGGCTATGCCCGATCCTTGCGAAGGTTAAAACGGAGTCAAATTGACAAACTATCGTTGTGGTTTTGATGCGTAGGTGAGATTGGTTCTTGCTTAAGCCCATAGCAGCCACGTAAAACTTGCAACAACAAAGTAGAGGACGTCTAACTTGTTTTTGCAGGGCATGTTGTGATGTGATATGGCCAAGACATGATGCTAAATTTTATTGTATGAGATGATCATGTTTTGTAACCGAGTTATCGGCAACTGGCAGGAGCCATATGGTTGTCGCTTTATTGTATGCAATGCAATCGCGATGTAATGCTTTACTTTATCACTAAGCGGTAGCGATAGTCGTGGAAGCATAAGATTGGCGAGACGACAACGATGCTACGATGGAGATCAAGGTGTCGTGCCGGTGACGATGGTGATCATGACGGTGCTTCGGAGATGGAGATCACAAGCACAAGATGATGATGGCCATATCATATCACTTATATCGATTTCATGTGATGTTTATCTTTTTATGCATCTTATCTTGCTTTGATTGACGGTAGCATTATAAGATGATCTCTCACTAAATTATCAAGAAGTGTTCTCCCTGAGTATGCACCGTTGACAAAGTTCGTCATGCCCAGACACCACGTGATGATCGGGTGTGATAAGCTCTACGTCCATCTACAACGGGTGCAAGCCAGTTTTGCACACGCAGAATACTCAGGTTAAACTTGACGAGCCTAGCATATGCAGATATGGCCTCGGAACACGGAGACCGAAAGGTCGAGCGTGAATCATATAGTAGATATGATCAACATAACAATGTTCACCATTGAAAACTACTCCATCTCACGTGATGATCGGTTATGGTTTAGTTGATTTGGATCACGTGATCACTTAGAGGATTAGAGGGATGTCTATCTAAGTGGGAGTTCTTAAGTAATTTGATTAATTGAACTTAAACTTATCATGAACTTAGTACCTGATAGTATCTTGCTTGTTTATGTTTGATTGTAGATAGATGGCTCATGCTGTTGTTCCGTTGAATTTTAATGCGTTCCTTTAGAAAGCAAAGTTGAAAGATGATGGTAGCAATTACACGGACTGGGTCCGAAACTTGAGGATTATCCACATTGCTGCTTAGAAGAATTACGTCCTGGAAGCACCGTTGGGTGCCAGGCCTGCTGCTGGAGCAACACCAGATGTTATGAATGTCTGGCAGAGCAAAGCTGATGACTACTCGATAGTTCAGTGTGCCATGCTTTACGGCTTAGAATCGGGACTTCAACGACGTTTTGAACGTCATGGAGCATATGAGATGTTCCAGGAGTTGAAGTTAATATTTCAAGCAAATGTCCGGATTGAGAGATATGAAGTCTCCAATAAGTTCTATAGCTGCAAGATGGAGGAGAACAGTTCTGTCAGTGAGCATATACTCAAAATTTCTGGGTATAATAATCACTTGATTCAGATGGGAGTTAATCATTCAGATGATTGCGTCATTGACAGAATTCTCCAATCACTGCCACCAAGCTACAAGAGCTTCGTGATGAACTATAATATGCAAGGGATGAACAAGACTATTCCCGAGCTCTTCGCAATGCTGAAAGCTGCGGAGGTAGAAATCAAAAAGGAGAATCAAGTGTTGATGGTTAACAAGAGCACTAGTTTCAAGAAAAAGGGCAAAGGGAAGAAGAAGGGGAACTTCAAGAAGAACGGCAAGCAAGTTGCTGATCAGGAGAAGAAACCCAAGTCTGGACCTAAGACTGAAACTGAGTGCTTCTACTGCAAGCAAACTGGTCACTGGAAGCGGAACTGCCCCAAGTATTTGGCGGATAAGAAGGATGGCAAGGTGAACAAAGGTATATGTGATATACATGTTATTGATGTGTACCTTACTAGAGCTCGCAGTAGTACCTGGGTATTTGATACTGGTTCTGTTGCTAATATTTGCAACTCGAAACAGGGACTACAGATTAAGCGAACACTGGCGAAGGACGAGGTGACGATGCACGTAGGAAACGGTTCCAAAGTCGATGTGATCGCGGTCGGCACGCTACCTCTACATCTACCTTCGGGATTAATATTAGACCTAAATAATTGTTATTTGGTGCCAGCGTTGAGCATGAACATTATATCTGGATCTTGTTTGATGCGAGACGGTTATTCATTAAAATCAGAGAATAATGATTGTTCTATTTATATGAGTAATATCTATTATGGTCATGCACCTTTGAAGAATGGTCTATTTTTGATGAATCTCGATAGTAGTGATACACATATTCATAATGTTGAAGCCAAAAGATGCAGAGTTGATAATGAAAGTGCAACTTATTTGTGGCACTGTCGTTTAGGTCATATCGGTGTAAAGCGCATGAAGAAACTCCATACTGATGGACTTTTGGAACCACTTGATTATGAATCACTTGGTACTTGCGAACCGTGCCTCATGGGCAAGATGACTAAAACACCGTTCTCCGGTACTATGGAGAGAGCAACAGATTTGTTGGAAATCATACATACCGATGTATGTGGTCCGATGAATATTGAGGCTCGTGGCGGATATCGTTATTTTCTCACCTTCATAGATGACTTAAGCAGATATGGGTATATCTACTTAATGAAACACAAGTCTGAAACATTTGAAAAGTTCAAAGAATTTCAGAGTGAAGTTGAAAATCATCGTAATAAGAAAATAAAGTTTCTACGATCTGATCGTGGAGGAGAATATTTGAGTTACGAGTTTGGTGTACATTTGAAAAATTGTGGAATATTTTCGCAACTCACGCCACCCGGAATACCACAGCGTAATGGTGTGTCCGAACGTCGTAATCGTACTTTACTAGATATGGTGCGATCTATGATGTCTCTTACTGATTTACTGCTATCGTTTTGGGGTTATGCTTTAGAGACGGCCGCATTCACGTTAAATAGGGCACCATCAAATTCCGTTGAGACGATGCCTTAAGAACTATGGCTTGGCAAGAAACCAAAGTTGTCCTTTCTTAAAGTTTGGGGCTACGATGCTTATGTGAAAAAGCTTCAACCTGATAAGCTCGAACCCAAATCGGAGAAATGTGTCTTCATAGGATACCCAAAGGAGACTGTTGGGTACACCTTCTATCACAGATCCGAAGGCAAGACATTCGTTGCTAAGAATGGATCCTTTCTAGAGAAGGAGTTTCTCTCGAAAGAAGTGAGTGGGAGGAAAGTAGAACTTGACGAGGTAACTGTACCTACTCCCTTATTAGAAAGTAGTACATCACAGAAAACTGTTTCTGCGACACCTATACCAATTAGTGAGGAAGCTAATGATGATGATCATGAAACTTCAGGACAAGATACTACTGAACCTCGTAGATCAACCAGAGCGAGATCTGCACCAGAGTGGTATGGTAATCCTGTTCTGGAAATCATGCTGCTAGATCATGATGAACCTACGAACTATGAAGAAGCGATGGTGAGCCCAGATTCCGCAAAATGGCTTGAAGCCATGAAATGTGAGATGGGATCCATGTATGAGAACAAAGTATGGACTTTGGTTGACTTGCCCGTTGATCGGCAAGCAATTGAGAATAAATGGATCTTCAAGAAGAAGACTGACGCTGATGGTAATGTTACTGTCTACAAAGCTCGACTTGTCGCAAAAGGTTTTCGACAAGTTCAAGGGGTTGACTACGATGAGACCTTCTCACCCGTAGCGATGCTTAAGTCTGTCCGAATCATGTTAGCAATTGCCGCATTTTATGATTATGAAATTTGGCAGATGGATGTCAAAACTGCATTCCTGAATGGATTTCTAGAAGAAGAGTTGTATATGATGCAACCGGAAGGTTTTGTCGATCCAAAGGGAGCTAACAAAGTGTGCAAGCTCCAGCGATCCATTTATGGACTGGTGCAAGCCTCTCGGAGTTGGAATAAACGCTTTGATAGTGTGATCAAAGCATTTGGTTTTATATAGACTTTCGGAGAAGCCTGTATTTACAAGAAAGTGAGTGGGAGCTCTGTAGCATTTCTGATATTATATGTGGATGACATATTACTGATTGGAAATGATATAGAATTTCTGGATAGCATAAAGGGATACTTGAATAAGAGTTTTTCAATGAAAGACCTCTGTGAAGCTGCTTACATATTAGGCATAAAGATCTATAGAGATAGATCAAGACGCTTAATTGGACTTTCAGAAAGCACATACCTTGACAAGATTTTGAAGAAGTTCAAAATGGATCAAGCAAAGAAAGGGTTCTTGCCTGTGTTACAAGGTGTGAAGTTGATTCAGACTCAATGCCCGACCACTGCAGAAGATAGAGAGAAAATGAAAGATGTTCCCTATGCTTCAGCCATAGGCTCTATCATGTATGCAATGCTGTGTACCAGACCTGATGTGTGCCTTGCTATAAGTTTAGCAGGGAGGTACCAAAGTAATTCAGGAGTGGATCACTGGACAGCGGTCAAGAACATCCTGAAATACCTGAAAAGGACTAAGGATATGTTTCTCGTATATGGAGGTGACAAAGAGCTCACCGTAAAAGGTTACGTTGATGCAAGCTTTGACACTGATCCGGACGATTCTAAATCGCAAACCGGGTATGTGTTTACATTAAACGGTGGAGCTGTTAGTTGGTGCAGTTCTAAACAAAGCGTCGTAACGGGATCTACATGTGAAGCGGAGTACATAGCTGCTTCGGAAGCAGCGAACGAAGGAGTCTGGATGAAGGAGTTCATATCCGATCTAGGTGTCATACCTAGTGCATCGGGTCCAATGAAAATCTTTTGTGACAAGACTGGTGCAATTGCCTTGGCGAAGGAATCCAGATTTCACAAGAGGACCAAGCACATCAAAAGACGCTTCAATTCCATCCGGGATCTAGTCCAGGTGGGAGACATAGAGATTTGAAAGATACATACGGATCTGAATGTTGCAGACCCGTTGACTAAGCCTCTTCCACGAGCAAAACATGATCAGCACCAAGACTCCATGGGTGTTAGAATCATTACAGTGTAATCTAGATTATTGACTCTAGTGCAAGTGGGAGACTGAAGGAAATATGCCCTAGAGGCAATAATAAAGTTATTATTTATTTCCTTATATCATGATAAATGTTTATTATTCATGCTAGAATTGTATTAACCGGAAACATAATACATGTGTGAATACATAGACAAACAGAGTGTCACTAGTATGCCTCTACTTGACTAGCTCGTTAATCAGAGATGGTTATGTTTCCTAACCATGAACAAAGAGTTGTTATTTGATTAACGAGGTCACATCATTAGTTGAATGATCTGATTGACATGACCCATTCCATTAGCTTAGCACCCGATCGTTTAGTATGTTGCTATTGCTTTCTTCATGACATATACATGTTCCTATGACTATGAGATTATGCAACTCCCGTTTGCCGGAGGAACACTTTGTGTGCTACCAAACGTCACAACGTAAATGGGTGATTATAAAGGAGCTCTACAGGTGTCTCCAATGGTAGATGTTGGGTTGGCGTATTTCGAGAATAGGACTTGTCACTCCGATTGTCGGAGAGGTATCTCTGGGCCCTCTCGGTAATGCACATCACATAAGCCTTGCAAGCATTGCAACTAATGAGTTAGTTGCGGGATGATGTATTACGGAACGAGTAAAGAGACTTGCCAGTATCGAGATTGAACTAGGTATTGGATACCAACGATCGAATCTCGGGCAAGTAACATACCGATGACAAAGGGAACAACGTATGTTGTTATGCGGTCTGACCGATAAAGATCTTCGTAGAATATGTAGGAGCCAATATGGGCATCCAGGTCCCGCTATTGGTTATTGACCGGAGACGTGTCTCGGTCATGTCTACATTGTTCTCGAACCGTAGGGTACGCACGCTTAACGTTACGATGACAGTTATTATGAGTTTATGCATTTTGATGTACCAAAGTTAGTTCGGAGTCCCGGATGTGATCACGGACATGACGAGGAGTCTCGAAATGGTCGAGACATAAAGATTGATATATTGGATGACTATATTCGGACACCGGAAGGGTTCCGGAAGAGTATCGGATAAAACCGGAGCACCGGAGGGGTTACCGGAACCCCCCGGGGAAGTAATGGGCCTTATTGGGCCTTAGGGGAGAGAGAGGGCTGTGGCCTAGGAGGTGGCGCCCCCCCCCCCACATGGGGAGTCCGAATTGGACTAGGGAGGGGGGCGCGGCCCCTCTTTCCCTCTCCCTCTCCCTCTCTTTCCTTCCCCCTTAGGTTTCCTAATTGGATTAGGACAGGGGAGTCCTACTCCCACTAGGAGGAGGACTCCCCCTCCCCTTGGCGCGCCCCATAGGGCCGGCCAGCCTCCCCCTTGCTCCTTTATATACGGGGGCAAGGGGGCACCCTAGAACACACAAGTTGATCCTTGAGATCGTTCCTTAGCCGTGTGCGGTGCCCCCTGCCACCATATTCCACCTCGATCATATCGTTGTAGTGCTTAGGCGAAGCCCTGCGTCGGTAGAACATCATCACCGTCACTACGCCGTTGTGCTGACGGAACTTATCCCCGAAGCTTTGCTGGATCGGAGCCCGGGGAGCGTCATCGAGCTGTACGTGTGCTAAGAACTCGGAGGTGCCGGGGTAACGGTGCTTGGATCGGTCGGATCGGGAAGACGTACGACTACTTCCTCTACGTTGCGTCAACGCTTCCGCAGTCGGTCTGCGTGGGTACGTAGACAACACTCTCCCCTCTCGTTGCTACGCATCACCATGATCTTGCGTGTGCGTAGGAAATTTTTTGAAATTACTGCGTTCCCCAACAGTATATTATAGAGCAGTTCCACGATTACAAGATGGTTGAAAACTGTCCTGTATTGGAGCAGGCTCATGAGGTAATATGCATTGTTAAGGAGCTTGAACTTCTTAAGTGCGAGTTACAGGGCAAGTTTGTCGCGGGCTGCATAATCGCTAAGCTCCCTAATTCCTGGAGTAACTTTGCCACCACTCTGAAACATCAGAGGCGTGAATTCTCTGTGGAGGATGTCATTGGCCATCTGAGTGTTGAGCAGAATTCGAGGGCAAAAGACTCGCATGGAAAAGGGACCGAAGGGATTTCTGTCGCCAACATGGTGAACCAGAGAAACCATAACTCCCACAAGCCCAAGGGAAAGAACGGTGTCCAACAGAATACCGACTTTAAGAAGAAGGGTAAGAAGACCTTCAAGAAGAACAAGAAGGATGAGGGCTGCTTTACTTGTGGTTCGGTTGAACATTGGGCCAACAAGTGCCCAAACAAGTACAAGAAGCCAGAACAGGACTCCAAGTCTGTCAACATGATTGTGGGCAACAATGAGAATGGTGCATCTGGGTACGGTAATTTGTTTACTATTTTTTCAGTGTTTCAACCCAACGATTGGTGGGTGGACACAGGTGCAGGTGTTCATGTGTGTGCTGACATTTCATTGTTCACTTCTTACCAGGTCACAGGTCACGGGTCCGTATTGATGGGGAATGGCGCGAGTGCTTCTATTCATGGTGTTGGCACGGTCGATCTGAAGTTTACTTCGGGAAGGATCGTGCAGCTGAAGAACGTGCAGCATGTCCCCGCCATCAAGAAGAACCTCGTTAGTGGCTCCCTTCTATGTAGAGAAGGGTTTAAGTTGGTTTTCAAGTCTAATAAATTAGTTGTTACGAAATATGGACTCTTTGTTGGAAAAGGTTATGAGAGCGGAGGGATGTTCCGCCTTTCCCTCGCAGATTTTTGTAATAAAGTCGTGAACCATATTCATTCGAATGTTAATGGATCTGAAGTTTGGCATTCACGTCTTTGTCACATTAGTTTCGGTGTTATGACGCGGCTAGCCAAGTTGGATTTAATCCCAAGTTTCACCTTAGCCAAAGGTTCTAAGTGCCTTTCATGTGTGCAAGCTAAGCAACCTCGCAAGCCTCACAAGGCCGTGGAGGAGAGACACTTGGCACCATTAGAACTCATACATTCTGATCTTTGTGAGATGAATGGTGTGTTGACTAAAGGTGGAAAGAAATACTTCAAGACATTGATAGATGACTCCACTAGATATTGCTATGTGTATCTGTTAAACACTAAAGATGAGGCTCTACACTACTTTAAAATCTATAAGGCAGAAGTTGAGAAACAACTTGAAAAGAAAATTAAACGAGTCCGGTCAGATCGTGGTGGAGAGTACTTCTCGATTGAGTTTGATTCTTTCTGTGCGGAACATGGCATTATTCATGAGAGGACGCCTCCCTATTCACCCCAGTCAAACGGGGTTGCCGAGTGGAAAAACCGTACTCTGACTGATTTTGTTAACGCCATGTTAGATACATCGGGTTTATCCAAGGCATGGTGGGGGGAGGCTATATTGACGGCATGTCATGTCCTGAATAAAGTTCCGACAAAGGATAATGAGATCACTCCCTATGAGAAATGGGCAAAGAGAAGGACAACACTCTCGTACTTGCGTACTTGGGGCTATTTGGCGAAAGTCAATGTGTCGATTCCCAAAAAGCGTAAGCTTGGACCAAAGACTGTGGACTGCGTTAATTTGGGTTACGCTAAGAACAACGTTGGCTACAGATTTCTGGTAGTGAAATCTGAGATACCTGACCAGAAGGTCGGTACAATTATGGAGTCTAAGGATGCTACATTCTTCGAGGATATTTTTCCTATGAGAGATATGCAAAGCACTTCTAGACAGGAATCTGAGGAGACTCCTAAACCTGCCATTCCTATGGAATATTATGAACAAACACATTATGAAAATCCTGAGGAGGATGACGAGGAAACCCTTGGTAGGGGCAAGAGACGAAGGACTGCAAAGACCTTTGGTGATGATTTCTTCGTGTAACTCGTGGATGATACTCCCACTTCTATTTCAGAAGTGTATGCCTCTCCAGAAGCTGACTACTGGAAGGATGCGGTCCGTAGCGAGATGGATTCCATCATGGCTAACGGGACATGGGAGATCACTGATCGTCCCTATGGTTGCATACCACTGGGGTGTAAGTGGGTGTTCAAAAAGAAGCTTAGGCCTGATGGTACTATTGAAAAGTACAAGGCTAGGCTTGTGGCCAAGGGCTATGACCAGCAAGAAGAGGAAGATTTCTTCGATACTTATTCACCTGTGGCTAGACTGACCACCATTCGAGTATTAGTCTCGTTGGCGGCCTCGCACGGTCTTCTCGTCCATCAGATGGATGTTAAGACGGCTTTTCTAAATGGAGAGCTAAAGGAGGAAATCTACATGCAACAACCTGATGGCTTTGTGATAGATGGTCAGGAAAGAAAGGTGTGTAGGTTGATAAAATCTTTATATGGCCTGAAACAAGCACCTAAGCAATGGCATGATAAGTTTAATACAACTCTGACATCTGTTGGTTTCGTTGTTAATGAGGCTGACAAATATGTATACTATCGCCATGGTGGGGGCGAAGGAGTTATACTGTGCTTGTATGTTGATGACATACTGATATTCGGAACAAACCTCAAAGTCGTTGAGGAGGTCAAATCGTTTCTATCTCAGAACTTTGAGATGAAAGACCTTGGTGTGGCTGATGTTATCTTGAACATCAAGCTACTGAGAGATAATGAGGGTGGAATTACACTTCTGCAATCCCACTATGTTGAGAAGGTGTTGAGTCGTTTTGGATATTCGGACTGCACGCCATCTCAAACACCATATGATCCTAGCGTATTGATTCGAAAGTCCAAAGGCATGGCTAAAGATCAATTGAGATACTCTCAAATCGATTCACTGATGTACCTAGCGAGCGCAACGAGGCCTGACATCGCGTTTGCTGTGAGCAAACTGAGCCGGTTTGTTTCCAAACCGGGTGATGTACATTGGCATGCTGTTGAGAGAGTTATGCGCTATCTGAAAGGTACTATAAACTTTGGACTTCACTATACCGGATACGTGTCGGTACTTGAAGGGTATAGTGATGCGAATTGGATCTCTGATGCTGATGAGATGAAGGCCACAACTGGGTATATGTTTACTCTTGGAGGTGGCGCTGTTTCCTGGAAGTCTTGCAAGCAAACGATCTTAACGAGATCGACAACGAAAGCAGAATTAACAGCATTAGACACATCCGGTGCTGAAGCGAGATGGCTTCGAGATCTTTTGATGGACTTGCCATTGGTTGATAAACCGGTTCCGGCTATCCTTATGAACTGTGACAATCAGACTGTCATCACCAAGGTGAAGAGTTCAAAGGACAACATGAAGTCCACCAAACACATAAGAATGAGATTAAAAGATGTCAAAAAATTAAGAAACTCCGGAGTGATAGCGTTGGACTATGTCCATACGGCTAAGAATCTGGCAGATCCCTTTACGAAAGGGCTATCACGTTTTAGGCACCACAAAGGGAGACGTTTCTTTTTCTAAAACACTCAGAAATTGAAAATAAATGTTTGGAATTTTAAATTTGTTTGGCATTCAGGAAATCTTCCAGATATTTTCATAAAATGAATGTGTTTCAAATTTTATTGAAAATTAAAAAAATTATCACATTTTCCAAATTTTGTTTACAAATACAGAAACATCATGTTTACAAAAAATGGTCATGCTCTTGAAAAAAGATCAAAAATGAAAAAAAAATTCAAAAAATGTTAGCATTTCCAAATTTAGTTTGTGATTTCCAGAATATGTTCGGAAAATTAAAATATGTTCATAATTACAAAATTTGTTCGTGTTAAAAAAGTTTGAAAATTCAAAAGATGTTCTTAATTTTTAATAATTGTTCTAAGACTTTTCTTTAAAAAATTCATTACACAAACTCTGCATGTAAGTTATAGTACCTCGATTTGGTTTGCTACATGTATCAGTTTGTTCTAGTGCATGTTTCTCAAACTGACTGCAAACATCCACCCATTCGCTTCACTACATGCGCCAATGGTCGGCCCAGTCGAGGGCCACCTGTGTGTTATGCGGCCAATATGCTGCAAAGAGCGGCAGATGGGAGATCCCCACACACTTCGGGACATCCTAATCAGCACCATATTTGATCCACATGTTAAGCACATTCTGGGATGTCCCATTTCTCAATCCTTTAGTGTTGCTGTTGTGGTATGATTTAATTTTTTTTATGTGTGTGGGGGGTTATTTTCAAGTCTATTTTTTGGGTATTTTTGTTGTCGTAAGTATTTTTTGCTCCACATTTTCCTTTTTGGCGGAATTTTATTTCTCTTCTACTGCTTATTTCATTATGTTTTCCATAGTTCATTGGCTTTTTGCTTTGCTCCATATTATTTTTTGATTTAGTTATTTTTTCTTTATGGTTTTCATTTTTCTCTTCGTATTTTGAATTTTTTTATTTACTCTTTTTCCTTTCCCTATTTATTCCCTTTTTCATTAGTAAAAACACATTTGTCTTTGTGTGCATATGAGTATTTCTGAAGAAAGTATGTTGTGAATATGTTTGAAAGCCTGGTGATCATTTTTTAATACATGGTGAATATTTTTTAAACATGCAGTGAAGTTGCCCAATGAATATTCATCAACATAGAGTGTACACTTTTTTTAACAAGGTGGACTGTTTTTAGTAAATGATGAATATTTTTTAAATGCACATTAAACATCTTTCGAATACAGGATGAACTGTTTTTTAAGCATGGTGAATATTTCCTAATAGACAACAAACCTTTTTTAAATACGGTGGACTTTTTTAGTTCATGATGAACATTTTTACACGTTGATTTTCTTTTACGAAAGTGTTCTGCAGAAAAATATAAATGTTCACTTGGTTTTTTGAATGTCCATTAAATTTTCACAAAATGTTTATGTAAATATAAAGAGGTTTTCCTCTAAAGAATGACCTTTTTATAGAAAGCGTAAAACCGTCCTAGAAACCAAGATAATTGGGGGTAACCAAAGACCATTCTGTAAAACCAAATTGTGGGAAGAAAAGTAGATGCTACATGACATTTGGGCCTAAAGTGTACCGACTGCAGCATCTGCGTCACACGCCCTATTCCGACACAAACAAGCATCATATAGGAGCACTCTGCCTTAATCCAAGCCTATTTGGCGCCTGAAGCGTCATATATAGGCTATTTTGTAAACTGGCGCCCGTGACAACTTTATTAATCTCAAGATGATACACCAGCTCAGTCAGTCGAAGGTCCACATAAGGGTAGGATGTGCATACGTACATTCATAGAGGTGATTCTATGCTCGTGTATGTGAGCGACTTCGATTGTACTATTCTAAAAAAATGCCACTCGAGGACCTGGAAACATAAAGGCGTCATCATGTCTTTGATTTCCTAAGGCGGCACTCCCAAATATTATGCGGCTGAGTAGTTTTGTTTGGGCTATGTTGATGGACCCTATATTTTACATTGGTAAATCATTCACGTCACCTTGACGCAGCCCCATACATGGTTACTTGACTCATAGAGATTTGTTATCAAATCTGAGTATATTCTTCTGTCTTAACAAAGAGCACGGGAACATTTGATTTTAGTACGGACGTGCTTATGACGGGGTAAACGCATAGCTGAAGAAACCATACACACTCTCCCACAATACAAATTATTTGCATCACAAGAAAACTTGCAGCAAAATAAATTTTAATGTGGTCATGCTATAACCTCTCCGAATCTAGTAATCTACAGTCTACTTAGCTAAACTAAGCTATGTCAAAGTTCTTAGGCAAAAACTATCTATGCTTGTTTTATCAATAAGAATCATCAAACACATATTGGTTTTGGAGAATTAATCTGAAGCTTATGCGTTGTTCTCAACTTCTTCATGGTCCATTAGCTCTGTTGAGTTCCTTTTCTCTAAGCACATTTCTCCATCCATTTGCTCCTTTGAGCTACTCTTTTTTAGAAACCAAAGTTTGGAGTAGGATGGAGAATTCTATTTCAAGAAAAAACTGTACAAATCAAAATTCAATTACCATTGAAATTTGTCTGATCAATACAAAATAACTGTGAGAATACAATACGAATGAAATCTTCCTCAAAAAGTATAGACCCTGTTTGGTTCATAATTCCTAGGACTTGTTTTAGTCCCAACTTATAAGTCCCAAGGCCCTTAAATGTCTCTACTTGTTTGGTTCCTGGGACTTAACATGGACTAAAAGATCATATTACAACTATAAGTCCCTATAAGTCCCTCCTTGAAAGTCTTATTTCATATGTCTCAAATGCCCACTTTAAGTCCCTATAAGTCCCTCATGTTTGGTTTAGATGGGACTTATAGGGAACTTTTTAAGTCCCTAAACCAATAAGGCCCTGGAAACAAACACCCTCATAGTCTGAGTACTATTTTGCTACTTGGAGTCCATCATCATATCTGCCATATATCAAAAGTGTGTCTACAGCTTTGCAACACAAATAAATCAGTAAATATATATGGTACATACATACAAAGAGCCTGTAGTCCAAGAAACTGAAAATACAGCACTTAGAGATCTGTACCTCCGATCAATGGCGGAGCTACGTCAACGTCAGGCAGGGCAGCGGCTCCCCCAGCCCAAACGATTTTTTATTTTCATCATGTACATAGTAATGGCCCTCGCTGCCCTGCACCTTGCGTTAGGAGTTATTAGGTTCATCTTGACGCACGTTGCACGTATAAGCCCATGCTCACGAATTGACGCACACATCAAGCCCATTGCTCCGCTGCTAGTGTGTTGTACTCCATCGACCCAGAAGGATCGACAAGCCGACGCAGACACCTACGCACAGGCTCAAGCCCAGACACCGTCACCGTGGAGATTACATGGGATTTGGCTACTCAGGAGACAGGAAGTGAGGAGGTACTTTCCGCCGCGAGCGTCATCGGCCACTACCCTGGCGCTGAGGTGTAGGTGGGTGTTGTGGGGGTCAAGGGCGCGCCGGGCATCGCCACTCGCCGCCGTCGTCGCCAGCCGCCACGGCCCACAGATTGCGGTGCCAAAAAATCCGTATGATTGAGGCGATCTCAGCAGCGTGGCGTAGAGGTGTGGTGTGCAAGCCGTCGCGTTAGCAGTAGATTGCAGGGAGGCAGCGGCCTTGTTGATGTCTTCCCGTCATCATTGTCATTTTGATCCGGAGCTCCATGGTCCCATCGAGCTGGAATGGTTGCACTGTCCGATCTGTTCGAAGGTCCTGCTAGCACGTCATCAAGAAATCTCCCCCCTTTCCTTGTTATATTGCCTGATTCGTTGTATAGATCTATATTTAAATCTCAGCCATGCATCTTTATGGTTTACACAAAATCAACGGATATAAAAGAGTGACTTATAGAGAACTATGAAAGCCTCCTCCCTTTAATATTAGGTAAAGATAAAGATATGCATATAAATTAAAACATGGAAAAAATTGAGTGGGGCAATGCCCCGCTCCCATGTTTTCTCCGATATGAGTCAATTGTCATGATTGAAACGACAATGATACTAGAGTGAGAATATAAAAACGAAGCCTACTAGATACTTGATAACCTAATACAAGCCATTTTTTAAATATTGTCTACCTAAACGTTTAACCACTAATAGTTGAATTTGATGTTTTCACACTTAGAGCCCGAGATATACAAGGCTAGGTGGGCCGGTAAAACAATCCTCTTTGATGAAGGTGAAGACGTCATTGTTTAGAATCATTTGGCGGACAACACCAGTAATGTAGTTACAAAGAGATGTTTAGTTCCTCTATTGGATCGAGTATGGAGACACCTTCCCGTTGTCTACTAACAATACCCAGGGCCATAGGCTTGATTCTTGTGACACGACTATTTCGATCGCAAGAAATGCCACTGCACCCACATGGCTCTTTAGCATTATGCCATTAGTAGGAATCATTGTGATCCTTGAATATGTTGCCATGCAGGCCTTCATGATCTGCTCGATCACCCGACTAAATGCATGGACTATTGGAACACGAGCACAATGACAATGTAAATAATAAGGCTACACATACCATGACTCAAATTACGTAGAGTGAGAATATAAATACAAGGCTACTAGACAATAGGTCACCTGATAAAAGTCGTTTTTAAACCAGTGTCTACCGAAAAAATGAACCACAAATAGTGGAGCTTTGTGTCTTCAGTGAGGTCGAGATATACCAGGCCAGGAGGCCATTAAAACAATCATCATTGATGAAGGTGAAGAATCTTTACTGAGAATCATCTGGCGGACAACACCAGTCAAGTAGTTACTAGAAATGTTTAGTTCCTCTAGTCCATCAAGTTTGGAAACTTGCCTACAGGATACGCAAACCCCAAGCATGCGATACATTGGTCATTCGCCCCAAGTTACTTTGCACATTGATAGTTCACCTTCTCTACATGTTAGCTAGTTATATGCCTCATATTTCTTTGACATTTGATATATTTTTATACTCCATTGAGCAACCTTGTGACATGCGCTCCTCGTAGGCCGGGCATTACTTGAGCTTTCCATAGAAGAAAGTTTCCCCTAGTCAACTTCCCGGACGGGCGGAGCACCGAGGTTGAGGATGATTGTGGTCGAAGTGGAAGACATGGCGGTGGAGGTAGAATTACCGATAGTTAGTTTGGGAAGATGTTGGCTCTGTATACCATATTAGGTTGGAAGGGTTCCTACTCGTCGTAAGGAGCGGCATGGTGTTTATTTATGTGCGACCGGAAAGCCCCTATTCGCGGCGTACAAGCAAAGGCCGATCGCTAGGATATAGCTGCGTAGAAGAGAGAACTAAATAGCTTACGAGAGGGAATAGAGATAGAAGATGGTTGAGATTACATCAAGTTTAAACAATATCATCTAACAACATCTACATGCTCGCCTATGTGACTGCGGGGGCCAGGAGATGGGCCTTCCTCGACCACGTCCACCTGTCGGTTGAAGCCGAGAATGCTCGGGTCCAGCTCGGAGAAGAATTCATGCCGCCCACACATGTGGTTGCTGACGCCAGAGTCCATGAACCAAGCCGTGTCGTAGTGACCATCCTGCTTCGTCGCCGTAGCATTGGATCGCTCCTCGTTGAGTAGGACGTGCTCGACGGACAGCGCGCTGGGACGTACCACGGTGAGCGAGTCCAGGCTCATGATCAGCAACGCCTGCTCCTCTTCCTGACCTTGCACAAGGTTTGTTCGCCCCTTGCGTTCCTTCTGCGGCTCCCGGCACTGCTTGGAGAAGTGACCCATATGGTCACTTTACGTGGGACATGTCCCGTTCACCGTTGCCGCCATTGCCGGTCTTGTTCTTGGGCTTGCCCTTCTTGCGACTGTTGCCGCGGGCGTCGGAGCCTTGCCCTTGCTCGCGCTGCTTCCTGCAGGCCTCCCACTCCAACTCCTTCAGGAAGAGGCTGCCACTCGCGCGCTGTGTCGTCGTCGATCCCCCGCCACGTGCCCACGTCCCTCCGAGGAACGCAGACGCCCGATCAGTTCTTCAACTGACAGGGTGTTCAGATCGAGGAGGGTTTCGATGGAGCATGCCAACTGTGCGTAGTGCTCCGGGACGACGCGCAAGATCTTCTGCACGATCTTCACTTCCTCCACCGTGTCGCCGAGGTGCATGATGCGCATGGTGAGCGCGTCGAGGGTCTCGCCGTCGTGGAACTCGATCTAATCGAATTCCTTGCGCGGCCGTTGCGCCGTGGCCTCCTTGACGTGATTAGCTCCGACGCGCATGGTGCGCACCGCGTCCCACACGGCTTTGGTCCTGCCCTTCACTGCGAGCGCACCCACCATCTCGGGGGGCACTGAGCGCAGCCTTGTCGTTGGCCACGCTGCTGGTGTTGCCTTCCGCCGCGTCCCACATCAGGTTGGCCTCCGTGTTGATCTGCATCACTAGAGCCCACTCGACGTAGTTCGTGGCAGTGAGCATTGGCCATACCGTGTTGCCGCCGGTGATGATGCGCTCCTGCACCGTGCGCTCGTGGACGACGATCTCGTTCCGCCACGACGAACGCGACTCCTACCGTGGCTCTAGTGCCGTGTGCGCGATGGAGTCACATAGCGATGATCAGCAGGTGACGGCATGGGCGCCGGTGTCCGTGTCCCGCTCCCACTCCGCATGGTCCCTCACGAACGCTCTGATGCTAGATGTCAGTTCTGGACCTGAAACTCGATAGTGCTGAAAGCAAAATTCAGAGAGCAAAGAACAATGGAGTCTGAAGATTTTTTGGTGCCAAGTAAACCTTACGGCTTTTCTCGTTTCTTTCTCTCTATGCTCGAAAAAACATCTAGTGACATATTTTAATTCATTAAACAAAGAGTTCCCTCTATGCTCTATTCCATCTGTCTACCATCACCACTTCATATATGTTGCTACAGCCAGGTATTTTTCTTGGAGAGAACAAGCTACAGAACACGTACGTACGCCGAGTACGCAACACATAAAAAGGGTATGATATATGTTTGTGTTCATGTTACACGACTCGGAGAACCATGCATATATCTAATAATATAGAGCATCTCAGCCCCTGCTTTCCAGCAAGCTATATTCCAGTGAAAGCGTCCAACTGAAGCTTATCGTTTTCACCCTCCATCAAATCCTTGTTGCCTTGAGTTTACCTCCACCTTCATCTTAAGGTCCTCCAATTCCGTCAAGATTTCTTCCTTCTCAGCATCAAATGCCTTTGCAGATGCATCTTTCTCAACCTCCAACCGAAGGTTATCATTTTCAGCCTTCACCTTACCATAATCATCCTCCAACTCCAAGTTCTTTGCCAGAGCTGCCTTGAGCCTCGACTCCAAAGATTCTACCCTCTTATCCAGCTCTGCCTTCTGTGCCCCCATGACCTTCAGCTCCTGCTCCTTATCCTTAATTTTCTTCTTCGCTTCTTCCTGGTACGCATCTGCTGCTTTCATGAGCGCCAAAACCGCCTTCCTCGCGTCCTCCAGCTCCTCCGCCTTCTCCTTAATTTGCTTTCTTGCCGCTTCTTGGTATGTATCGGCGGTGTTCATTAGCATCAGACCTGCCTTCCTCGTGTTCTCCAATTCCTCTGCCTTTGCCCTAATTTGCTTCTTGGCTTCCTCTTGGTACCTATCGGCAGCACTAATGAAGAGCAGGCCCGCCTTCCGGGTGTCCTCCCTTTGCTTGGACAGCTCACCGGACAGTCCGGTGTTTTGGCGCTCCAGCTCTCGCACCTTGTGCCCCAGTGTCAAGACCTGGGTCGAGGACACCTGAGCAGTCCTCTTCTTCTCCGCCAGTTGCCTCTCCAGTTCACGCTTCTCGTTGGACAGTCGGGAATTTTCTTGCTCAAGCCTCCGTGCCCTATAATATTCTTCAACATACTCTGCAGTGTATGTTTTAGAAAAGGGGGTAATTACTAATTAGTAATTGGTGGAGAGAGATGCATGGGATCACGCTGCAGGCTGGACTGCACACAAGGAGATGGGATTGATTTGGTGTAGCGCACCTGACCAATACGAACGACCATAATACGACATGTTGCAGAGTCTTGCACTTGCTTGCGGCCGCTGTTGTGTTGTCACGCACTCGTACGTCGAAGGTAAAAGATGCAGCCCGTCGTCCTGCATGCCCATGTGGATGGAAGCTGCCTCGGGTGAATATCTATCTATATGTAGATAAGGGACCGGAGAAATGAAAAGAGAGAAGGAAAGGATGGAGTGTCGATGAGGAAGGCGAAGGAGAGAAGGCATACATGGAGTGCTGCCGGTGAATTAAGAAGAGGCAGGATGCATGGAGTGTTGGTGAGGGAAGAAGTAGTGGAGGGAAGGTATGTGCATAATGTGTTGCCAAATTAAAGACTGAGGGAGTGGGGCTCAGCTCATGTGTCTGGTCCAAGACATCTCGCATGATTCTTTTAAGGAAACTCTTTTAAGGAAACTAGAGGATCCGGGGCCCATACAGATTGATTATATTAAAAACCAAGGATAAAACAAAAGTTTTTTTTTAGAAAAGGAGGATGACCCCCGGCCACTGCATCTAGGCGATGCATATGGCCACTTTATTAATTATTTTTACAAGACCTTACAAAGTCATACAACAGTAAGACTAAAGTCGTCGTCTAAGCAACAAACTGTTGCTACACTTATCCAGTTGATGAAAGGGCGCAGATAGCCTGGGCCTAATACCGAACAGACATCGCAGCCAAGCCTAACATCTAAGACCTGAGACCCCAACCTAGCCACTTGCCGGGTCTGGGGCACACACTGGTCCGGCGTGCTCTCAGAGGTCCCCACCGTCAACTGCCACCGCTCCATCTTCAGAACTGTACTGATGCATCAACCTTGCTCGATCTAGCTATCGTCGACGCCACCATGGCGCCCAGCGGCACCTTCTCCGTGCGTGCAAACAGCTGAGCACGTCGCGGTCGCCACTGATACACTTCAGCGCCATGCTGCCAAGTACCACCAACCGACACAGCTTGAAGTCCTTGAAAGATCTGTCGTGCGTAGCACCTGCCAACCAGGCATGACAAAGCGTAGCACCTGTCGGTCAGGCATGACTTGACATCTTCACCGAAGCTCCGTGCAAGACGAAGCCGCTCCACCTCCTGCCTCTGACTTCCAGCGCTGCTCCACAAACGATGCTCCCAAGAGAGAAACGACACCACAGTGCCGCCATCGTCTGATCTGGAACACCAGATCCTAGGGTTTCTCCAGGAGCAACACGAGTGGGTCGACAGTAGTTACACGACGATGCCTCCATCAAGGTAACGGCGAGAATGCCGCCATCGCCTGCCGTCGGCTCGGTTTTCACCGGCAACCATGTCTCCCCTACTCTTAGCCGGGACTAGATGAAGGATCTTGAGATCCGATCACCAAGCCTCTGGCCGGCCATCTCTGAAAGAAGATGACCAGCACGTCCACCAGCGTCACCACGCCAGGCATGCGTCGCCGCCAGCACCCCCATGGTGCCTAGAGGCCGACAAGCCCCGACGAACACCATGCCTCGCCAGCCGCCATGGCCCAGACCAAAGCACCACCAGATCCAGATCAGATCCTGGTCAGGGCCCCAAGCCGCAGCCGCCGCGGAGGTAGCACCACTGGACGGTGCCCTGCCCTCCACCCCGCCATAGGACCGAGTCATCGCCGGAAGAACTCACGCCCCCGCCAGGAGAGAGAGAGAGAGACGCTCCAGGGAGAGGCCCCGCCGCCGCCGGCACTACCTTGGCTTTGCCCGGCTGTGTCCCTCGGTGGCGGCGAGGGGGAGGGAGGATGGAGGAGGACCGGCGGCGGAGGGAGCTAGGGTTCCCCTGAGTCGCCTCAGAGAGGGACGTGGGGGACGAGGGTTGAAAAAGTTAGCAGCGATAAAACAAAAGTTAACAAGATATAATTCAAAGGGTTAATTATCCTTTTGCCATGAGTGGTGTCCATGTACTCAGTTTTGCCCTCAGATGCGAATTGTGCTCAGTTTTGCCCCTAGTCCGTGCGCACCGACTTGTTCCGTGAACTCTGCCGTCTCCGTCAGGTCAACCTTTTGACTCAGCCCTTATAGGTGGGACCAGGCGGCAGAGACGGCCAATTTTATTCGGATCATTGCACGTATGGCTTGTGGGACCCAGCAGAGAGCCGTTGAGCAGAGAGCCGTTGGCGGGTGTGCTATATAAGCAGGTGACAGTGGCGGTGACCACGGCGACAGAGAGCACGGTGGTGACCATGGAGAGAGAGAGAGAGAACGGCGGTGGGAAGCTAGCTGTGGAGGGCCCGGCGGTGGGAAGCTAGCTGTGGAGGGCGCGGCGGCGTTGAGATCCCCTTCGGCTCCGAGCTCCATGTCTTCCGCAAGCTCCCGCGCCACCTCGCGGATGCAGAGCCGGGCGCGTGTGGACATGCCTGTCTTCGTCTGTCTGCGGTGCCGTGCGGGCGTTGATCGGAGGGTTTCTCACACACCAAGGAACCAAAATCGTCCGTTCTACGTGTGCAGCGAGAATGGGTAAGAATCGGGGCAATTGCACCATTTTCGTGGTCGGTATCTTTGAGCAATGGGTTTATCTGTTTGGTGTTCATGTAGGTGACATGCTTCTTTCTTTGAGTCGATGCTCTGGCCAAGACTTTGATGAATGAACTGCAAGAAGAGCATGAAGAATGGTTGCACATGCTGCCACGAATGGCAGTGGCAGCAGCACGAGCTCCGGAAGAAGAGATGGAGGACGAAGCACGCACTGACAGAGAGCTAGCTGTTGAGCTTAGGATGTTGAGGAAGAAGGTTAGGAAGCTTGAAGATCAAGCACTATCAATACCCATTTGCAAATACTTTTGTGTATTTGTATGTATGGTAATCACACTGGTTGTAATGTTGAAAATGTATGGAAAGGCATGAATTATGGAGGAATTTGTAATCTTGAAATTGTATGAGAAATTCACCTAGTTTAAATGTTGGTCAAAGTTGTTTAAATGTTAAAAAAAAGAAGCAGTGACCAACATTTAAATATGTTCAAAAAAAGGAGAAGAAATGAGGAATTCAGAAACTTTTGATCAATGAAATGCAGCTCTCTGCTCTGCCTTTCTATCAAAAAAAGGTTGCTCTTGGGCCAAATTCACATCGTAGAGCCAAGTGCAGGCTAGACTAATGGGCCAACTGCATCCAATTAGGCCCATTCGGGGATTCTCTTGCGTATTTTTCTGTTTTCTGTTCTGATTTAATTTAGGCAGTAAACCATAATGCTGAAACTTTTTGTGGAAGCTAATTGAATTATTCCAGAGCCAAACAATTAAGGTTAGAAAATTTTTGGAGCTGTTAATTAATCCAATTCAAATACACCGTGATTTAAATCAAAGACCAAAATGTCATGGAAAATGTGCCTCAGCTCTGGTAGAGGTTTACACCTAGTGCCAAAATAAATGAACATTTTTTAAGGGCATTACATTGAGAAAAAAATAATTTGTCTAAAAAATGAAGGGTGGAAAATGCATAAAAAATTGGTGCGGCTAGGGACTCGAACCCAGGACCGCGTGGGTTTGTGGTGTTTAGGGTTGCGCTGGTAACCGCTAGGACAAATGGCAAGACTTTTACATGGGTAGGGAAGGAAGGTATACATAGTGAGACTGTGAAATTTGTCAAAAAAATAGTGAGACCGTGAATGTTTGCACACGCATGAGAGTGGTTTTCCCTTGTGTTGCACTGAAATTTTGGAGGGTTGGAAGGTTGAAAACGTATGTTTGCACTGCCACATGATTTTGGTTAGAGTGGCACTTGGTTTAGGGTTAGAGTGGCACTTGGTTTAGGATTTAAAGGGAATAAATTTGCATGTTAGTTCATGACTTATTTTTTTTGAATGAAACAGAGGGCTTCTCACCCCCTCCGATTTTCATTAGGGTTTTCATTAATGCAAACCACAAGTTCTCGAACTTCATGACTTGGTTTAGGGAAGAAATGATGTGTTTGAGCACGGACATTTTTTAACACACATAATAAACCCTAATAACTTAGATAAGATGCAACACACCGTACCATTACAATAATAAGTTCACGGACACATGACAAAACATGACACGACACGACATAGAAAAGCAACAAAATAAAAAACGAAACATGACGAGTTTGACTCCGGGCTTAAACATGTTCTTCTTGACCTCCTTCTCCACCTTGGTCGCGCGTGCCCCTTCAACACCATCTTCATCTTCACACCTCCTCCTCCTCGTCATAGGAAAGGGAGTGCATCTGGCCTGGAGTGGGGAAGATGCTCTCGTAGTTGGTGTAGATGTTGTAGATGGTGAAGAAGATGGCCTCGCAGCCGCACCAAAAGACTTGGCCGAGGAGCTCGCACGCGTCAAACGGGTTGGTGAAGGTGACCGTGAGCAGTAGGAGGATACCACCGCGGTCATGAACCTCGTTGAGGGTGAACATCCTCGGCGAGCCCCGTGGGACGTGGGCATGGCCGGCTTTGAGGAAGGCGTGGGTGAGTTTGACGGAACCCCTCCACCTTGAAATAGCCCACACATGGAGCTCCCTCTCCACGAGCACGCCCGGTGGGTAGCACAGCTCCGGCACGACAGGAGGACGGTTGAAGGTCGGCCCGTTGAACTGCATCTTCACTTGGTCTCGCTTGGGGAGGGCTCGGTCGCTTGGGTGTTTGAAGTTGGAGAGAATGGATCGGATCTGGCTTCTGGGTGGGAGAGGAAGAGAGGCACCCCATTTATAGGTCTGTGGGTGGAAGAGGAAGAGAGAAAGGATGAGAACGGTGCATGTGTGAATCCAGACGCGTGTGTGTATCCGGACGCGTGTGTGTATCTGTTACGTTTTGCACTCTTAAATTTTTGCACGAAAACGATGCAAGGGGCGCGTGCGTGCATCTGAATTACTGCATAACTCTTTGACCAGGCGGTGCATCTGACTTGCTGCCCTGAACCACCGCCCTAAACCACCTAGCTCACCTCGCTAGCCTAGCTCGCCTAGCGCGCCTCGCTCGCATGCATGCATGTTGCCGCCTCCCGCGCATGCAAACCCACGTCGCCCCCTCCCATGCATGCAAGGCCTGGAAAGGCTGAGACGGGCTATTTACTGCGGTCTCAGGCCCAGACAACGAGACGTCCCAACGGTCCATCCAGCGTGCCCGATATTTGTTAAAAAAACAATCTCCCAGCCAATTAGATTGCATCTCGCGGATCGCCCCCCTCCTCCCCGCAGATTCCTTCTAGAAGGGTTAGATCGACGGCCCTTGATCGCCACTAGGGTTAGATGAACGGTCCTTGTTCAGCGCTAGGGTTAGCGGGGTTTGGGAGGGGTTTGGAGAAGTCAAAGCTATGTTTGACCAGATTTCAAATGAGCATAATAAATTAAATAAAAATCAGAAAAATAAAAAACCTACGCACATAGTCTTCTTATGTCATATACTAACGATTTAAGTTGATAGACAAGCTTTACATACATTTAAATGATAAGTTCATGTGTATTGTGTGATATCTCGAGTATCTCAAACTCTCTTGTATGAAGTGAAGAGAAGTGTTTTGGGGAAATGAACATGAAAAATTAAAAAAACTCACCACAGCATCATTTTGGAGTGACTAAGAAGGATCCAGGCTTGGTTTTTCATTTTGATGTTTTACACTTATTTAAATCTTGGTGAAAGTTAAGTTTGACCAGAATTCAAATGAGCAAAACAAAATTAAAAAAAATCAAAAAATGGAAAAACCAGCGCACATAGTCTGTATATATAGAATATATGTGTAGGAAAGTTATTTGGCTGATTTAGACAAGGTCGAGAAAAACCTTGCTTACAAATGAGGCCGTTTACCGTACCTTTGGACCCCTCTTTTTATCATATTTTTCATGAAAATTTCAAAACCCTCACCACAGCTTCATTTTGGATTGACTAAGAAGGATCCAGTCTTAGTTTTTCATTTTGATGTTTTAGACTTGTTTAAATCTTGGTCAAAGTTAGGTTTGACCAGAATTCAAATGAGCAAAACAAAATTAAAAAAAATCAAAAAAAGGAAAAACCATGTGCTCATTCAAACATCATCCAACAGATTTAAACATCATGTAAAACATACTTCTAACATAGGTCCAACATCATCCAACAGAAATACAACATGTCAAGTGATAAATGTTTCATAATACAACATCATCCCTTATTCATAATGTTTCATAATTATTCATATATTGCGTTGGGGCTTCTTTCTGTTCCTTGAGCTTCTTGCCATCACTTTGCTCCTCGTGCACCTTGTGCTCATTGCTTCTTCTCTTCTCCTCTTGGTTGTCGGTACCTTGCGTGTCTTCTTCAAACCTATGATAGAGCTGTGCAAAACATAAAGGGTAATGAGATCATGTCAAGTGATAAATGTACAATAGTATTTGACCCTTGCAAGATTTACATACCTAGCAGAACTCACAACAACAGAAGGTTGGTCACCATTTGGAGCCTCACTTGGATCATCATTTAGAGCCTCACTTGGATCACCATGATCACCATTTGGAGCCTCACTTGGATCACCATGATCACTATTTGGAGCCTCACTTGGATCACCATGATCACTATTTGGAGCCTCACTTGGATCACCATTTGGAGCCTCACTTGAATCATTATTTGGAGGAAATTTTGGATCATCATCAAAATCATGCGGCTGTTGACCATCATCATTTGGAACCTCGTCAAAATCCTCATGTGATGCAACCGGCTGTTGACCATCATTTTCATCATCTATTGAGGCAACCGGCTCTTGGCCAACATTTTCATCGAAGCCTTCATCGAAACTCTCTCCGAACGCTGGATCTACTGTGTTATCACAATACTTACCGAAATGACCAGACCCACCACACCTTGTGCACTTACGCTTCCTCGCTCCAAGTCCAGCTCCTTCACTGCGAGGTCTGATTCGACTCTTCCATGGTCTACGTGCTGCTCTCTTCAGAACTGGAGCGCAAATCTTGAATCTAGGGTCCACCATGTCCCATTGTTGTTTTCCCTCCATAGCAGGCAAGGCATAAGCATATGTGGCTTTGAACCTTGCAACAGAGTAGTAATCATGCACATACTGCTGTATGTTCCCTGTTGGACCTGGGAGAGAAGTGATGAAAAACAAGGCATGAATGCATGGCAACCCAGTTATCTGCCATTGCCTACAACTACAAGTTCTAGCTTCTAAATCCACTGGATATCTCCATTCCCTCTTCTCTTTATCCAAATATGATATCTCTGCTGTGGTACCTGAGCAAGGAGTCATGTTCATTTCCAAGCCTGTTGTCTTCTGCTTCAGTTCATTCATCACGGCAAGGATGATAATGTGGCCCATGAATTTTTCCTCGGCTATTCCTGCACGATAATGAAATTTCTGCATGTATTCTATCCTTTAGTTTCCGGATCGTTGAGTTGAAAGACTCTGCTAGATTATTGTGCACATAGTCAACTTTGCTCACTTCACTGAATTGGCTTCTGGCCCATAACTTGGAGTGGTGTGTTTCCAAGTATTCTTTCACTTTAGGATTCATGTATAACTGCCTCAAGTGGTAGTTGTGCTTCTTCACACTGCAAGTCAAAGATGCTGGCCATAAATTGTCGGTATACACCTTTCCTTTGAATTTCTTCATGAAATTTGCAGCAAGGTGAGGCATGCATTCCCTATGCTCTACTCCATGGAACACATTGTCCACGGCCACTTCTAAACCTTTGCAACCATCTGTATGAATGACCAACCCATTGGGATGTGCAATAGCCCGGCGCAGATTATGCAAAAACCAAGTCCAGCTCACCTCAGACTCTGTCTCCAGCACATCGTAGGCAACTGGAAATACAAAACTGTGTGCATCAACTGCACAAGCTGCTACTAACTGTCGTTTAAACCTCCATGTGAGAGAAGTGGCATCAATAGCTAAATAAGGCCTGCAGCCTGCCAAAAAACCCCGGCGACAAGCCTCAAAGCAGACAAAAACCCTCCTAAAGCATTCCTTGGTCTTTGTCACTCCCCTGAATGTGTACTCCATGGTGTGGTGATCAATATCTACAATACTACCTAGGCTTGTCCTCTCCACTTCACCTTTGAATGAATACAACAATTGAAAACTTTCCTGTCAGTTACCATAAATAGAATCCATAGCATGTTGCTTACCATTGAACAACCTCATGTATGGTAAATCTATCTTGAACTTATCTTTGATGTTCTTCTGCAATTCCTTTGGACCCACTTGCTAGTTTTCTTTCACCTAGTTCTTTACTTCTTCTGCCACCCATCTTGACTTGGCTCTACTGATTGTATCCTTCCTAAGGGTTGATTCCTGGCATGTGTGCTTAAAAGGGTTCACTTTGACCTGAACATTAGTGCTATTTCGCATTTTAGATGCGAGCAGCCTCCGTGGACAACCCTCAATCGGACAGTGCACTCTGTAACGTACTTGATCGCTCCTGTCAACTTTGAAAGTACGTTCTAACTTGATGCAGTATGTCACAAGTGCATTTCTACACTCATTCATGGATGCAAAAACTGTACCTTCTTCCATATGAGGGTTCAAAGGGTCCCATTCAACAGCTGCAAGGTCTTCGTCCTCACCCACCGCATCATCATCCACACGGACTACATTGTGAGCCTCATCTTGGTTTTCAGTCCGAGGTGCCCATCGTAAATTTCGAATAACATCAGAATATAGCTTCTCTTCATCAACCCCAAAATTGTAGTCATCAGGCTCCACTTCAAGGGGGACCCTACTGCTGTTGCCCACACTTGTCGAGCCACCACGTCGCCGTGCACCAACTGAACTGTTCTGGCTAGAGATGCCATTACGACGACTTGGTTCACCCCGAGATGTTGCACCCGTCATCCTAGGTCCAAATGCCTGCTCAAGCACATCAACTTGCAGCCTCACATGAAAATTATCTTTCTCTTTATGCCTAACAAACATGATAGCTAGCTCTTCATCATTACTAACTGTCACCCATTTCTTTTCCCCATCATAGTATTTGTATACCACTTCATCAAGCAAACCCCAAGGATATTGGCTACAAGTTACTGCCCCAAATTGTCTAAAACTCCAATTACTAGCCATTGGCAACCGATAATCCAAACCTCCTTGGTATTTCTTCTTATCCTTTGCATCGAACATGTACCGGTCCCTTCTAATGTGCACCATGAAAGCAAACCGCAACTCCATCCTAACCGGAGAAAAACAGAGACGCAATCAGCACACTAATTGGGCAAACCTACTCGAATCGAGTGTTCAAATGCACAACTAAGCTCAATCTAAACAAGAGGCGAGACTTACCCCTCGGGAACCCAGTCGTGGACGCGGCGGATCTCCGGCCCGATGCCTGCCTCGCTGAATACTCCGGGGTCGCCGCTACTTGCTATTTCGCCCTAGGGTTCTTCCTCCTAGTTCAAATAGCTCCAGCAGCCCCCACCTTTGAGCGCTCCGACCGGGCGCACGGAAGGAGGCCGCGCCGTGGGTCGAGCAGGTGGCGGGCACCCCACCCGTGGCGTCGCAGGAAGGTGGCGGCCGTCGCAGGTATTCGTGGAGCGTAGGCGCAGGACGGTAGCAGCGGAGCAGGCCGTGCCGCTGGTGGCGGGGCAGGTGCTGGCCGCGGCGCAGGTGGCGGCGGCGGCGCAGGACAGCCGGCCGGCGGATGGGCAGAGTGAGCTAGAATGATTTGGGGATTTAGTTGCATGGGCCTACATGTCAGCTCCGGAACCACATCCACACAGTCCCACGTGTAAGCTCCGGACCCACAACCACTAACGCCGGCGGACGGAATGGACTCAAATATGGCCGTTTGGCTCGTCATAGTTGTTGTGCATGGACTAGGGGCAAAACTGAGGACAATTCGCATCTGAGGGCAAAACTGAGCACATGGACACCACTGAGGGCAAAAGGAAAATTAACACTAATTCAAAAGACAAAGAAAGAAACAAAAATAATCAGGGCAAGCCTATGAATTACACCAGATTCTGAACCCATTGGTCAAAAGACACAGCAGGACTTGCTTTTACCCTATGCAACAGCAAAAGGATTTCGTTGCAGAAAAGACTTCTGGCATTGTTTACATTGGGCTGAATCCCCTCGAAGATCAGATCATTTCTAGCTGTCCATATTGGCCATCAGATGAGCACGAATGCTGTCATAAAAAAACTGAGATTGAATTATGTTGATTGTCAGTTTGTCACTCACGATTGGACCCTTAGGTTGTGCACTAGTGGTGAATACTCTATTGTACGCTCGTACTCCTTGCTGGATGTACTCTGATCTCATCTTTTTTTATAAAGGGGGGATTTTGTTCATTCACAATAAGTACATCGACTTGATACAAAAATTGTGAATTTACTCGCGGCTTCTACAAAAAGTGCACACGGCCTGAAATAAACAAAAAGATAGTCTGACAAAGTAATGACAATCAATTCTAAGACTAGATCGTCATCTATGTGCCCGGGAGAAAAACAACCAACAAGTTTTTGCATAGCCAAAACAACCAACAAGTAGCTGTCCCTCCTAAACCCACGAAGCCAACTCCTGAACATGTGAGAAATACTATGCGGTTGAGGAAGGTTTAAATCAACATGTATACAAATCCAAATCACACATGAAAAACAACATTAAAAAAGGTGCTTAATTGTCTCGTTTTTGTGGCAAAGACAACACTTTTCACTGCCTTGCCAATTGTATTTTGAACATTTAAATAAGGTCACCTATAATGATTTCCCAAAAAAATTCATAAAACTTGGCTAGGAAACCAGCAGGGTCAGGTGCTTTGTTATGTTCCATATTCAAAATAGCATCCAAATTTCCTTCTTTGTAAAATTGGAAGTTAGGAATTCATTTTCTTCCTATGTTACTTGTGGTATATCACCAATCCTAGAGCTAGTGAAGGCACACAGGGACTCCTCTGGTGGCCCAATATATCCTTATAAACTTGGTAACATATACTCTTTAAGATTTTTCTACCCTTTTAATCTTTCCCTCCTCTTGATCAAGCGAGAAAATGTGTTTTCTTCTATGCTTGTCATTGGCAATTAGTTGGAAATACCGTGTGTTATTATCCCCTAGGAGGACGTCCTTTATCTTAGCCCTTTAAATATATTTAATTCCCTCTTCTCTTCCTAGCTGAGTTAACTGATCCCGAGCAAGGGCAAGATTATCTCGCTCCGCTTCAGACAGATCACGAAACTCAGCCGTGAAATCGAGGTCATTAATAGTGGTTTGTAAACTTTATTTTTGTGCTTTGTATTATCCATTATTGTTTGCTTCCCATCCTCTTCAATGCCTGTGCAAATCACTGAATTTATTAATCCATCTTTGAACCGTCCCGGGTTTCGACCCTTCACTGGCTTATTCCAAATTTCTACGACATGGTCATGAAAATCATCCCGAATAAACCAAGATAGTTCCAATTTGAACTATTTTTCATCCCCTATAAAATCTGGTGTCTCTGTATCGAACAACAACAGAGTGTGATCCGATACACCCCTATATATCAAGGGCTTGTACAGTCACGAAAGGGTGCTTTAGTTCCCATTTTGTTGTCATCAAAATTCGATCCAACTTGTCATAGGTTTGAATAGGTAGCGAATTTGCCTAGGTAAATTGTCGACTAGTCTAATCAATCTCTCTAAGATCAAAGCTATCAATAACAACATTGAACAGGAAGAGCCACCGGTCATTATACCTGTTATTGTTCTTTTCACTGCTGTTGCGCAAATGTTAAAACCTCCACCAGTCAGGGTAGGAAGTGGATTTTCTTGACAGGCTGTCACAAGTTCAGCTAAAAAGGCAGATTTGAAGTTGTCTTGAGGTAGATCATAAACAGCCATGAGAATCCACTTAAACTTATCTGCTTTGATGCAAGAGATGGAATTTTATATAAAATTATTCTTCCACAAGAAAAGAAAGATCTAAGGCTGTTGTATTAATTCGTAGTAAAATCCTGCCTGGCCTGCCACGTGGAGGAAGGCAATGCCAAACGAAATCAACGCCTCCACATAGGCAGGCCTGATTCATCTTTGACAAATGTTTCTTCCTAGTCTCCATTATAGCAAAAAAATCTAAATGATGCTACTTTATTGCATCTGAGACAAAACGATATTTAGCCAAGACAGATAGACCTCTTATATTCCAATAGATGCCTTTCATAGTTAAACTTATTAAGATTTAATGTTCCCCCATCCCTAGATTTACATTCCTTTTTCTTAGAAGAGAACCATGACTTCCTAGCTAGCGGATGCCACGAGGTCACAAATCTTTATGTCCAGCTCCGCCTCATGAAAGTCAACCTCCGAAATATCCCCTACCAAGTGAGCGAGTAGGGCACCATCTATTCTAGCGTCCTCATCATCACTATAGTTAGGATAAGATAAATCTGTAGGAGTTTTTGATATAGGTGCCACTGATGACCTATCAACCTCTATATCTTTTAAAGCCTTGATAGCTAAATTAATCGTTGCATTGTTGCTATCTAATATTAATCCTAGATTTTTTAGGTTTCTAGAGCAAATAACATTAGGTAGAGCAGAAAAAGAAATTTCAGAAAACGAGTTTGGCATACCCGGTTGCAATTGCGAAGGACTAGAAGGCGAACGTGGTGATCCAAAATCTTCCACAGTCTTTCGATCCGAATTATGTATCGCGGCTCTACACATTGCTTTTTACAGCATGTCTTCATCGACCGCAGAGATACCATCAGCAGAAGAGGTGAAGTTAGAGTACAGTCATATAGGTTTCTTTTTTTTAATCAAGCTAAGGTCATTCTCCATTTTTAATTATGGGCTTTGCTATGGTACTCTCAAATAACTGTGAGCCATTCAATTAATTAGATTGGATGGTTAGGATCATCTATTACTTCCTGAGTGTGAAGCCACTATCTTCTACCAGTCATGTCACCGTACTAAAAGCCTCCCAGGAACCACGCGGGTTGAAAGCAGCCGCTAACCAATTGAAAATGGCATCCCAAGTTCGCAGAGTATCGGTAGTGTGCGAAGACATGGTTGTCAAGGGTGCCATGCGGATATATCTCTGCCAGTTAGGCCAGCCATGCCTTGCAAGCCAATCCGCAGTTCACAGCCTGTTTTTTTTTTTTTTTTTGAAAAGGGGAGATCCCCGGCCTCTGTATCAGAACGATGCATACGGCCACATTTATTAATAAGAAAATATGTTCAACACAGATCTTGAAGTCTCAAACAAACCAACCAAAAATGCTCACAAAGAGCAGAAGAGTAAAAGTAAAGGCACAACCGGCTGGCAAAAGAAATATAGAAAAACTAATTGCCTATCCTATTACATAACCGCCATCCAAACCGATTGAAAATAGTCCGTGCTACCATCTCCCATAGGATAGATCCAGTAACCAAACGCTTCCTGACCTCCGTCGGAGTGAGAAGCGACCACATACGGATCAACGCAGTGGCTCGGAAGATAACCTGCAAAAAAAGAGTATTTGTTGTTCTGTTAAAAACTAAATCATTTCTGCAGTTCCAGACTGCCCATAATAAAGCACATACTCCTATACGAATGTGTCTCGCTGTTTCGAAATCTATCCCGTCAAGCCACGTCCCAAATAACGTGTTGATAGTATTCGGAGGAGTAATATTAAAAGCTATGCGAACAGTCCGCCATAATTTTTTTGCCAATGGGCAGTCAAGAAAGAGGTGTTTGATGGATTCATCCCGGTCACAAAAACTACATCTTGTAAATCCAGTCCAGTTGCATTTTATCAAGTTATCCTTAGTTAAAATGACTTGTTTGTGTACAAACCATATAAACACTTTAACTCTTAAAGGTACTTTGACATTCAAACATGTTTCGAACTAGGAATAGAGCTAGCGTTGATAACATCAAAATACATGGATTTAGCCCTAAACTCTCCATTTCTAGTTAGCTTCCAGCACAACTGATCTGTTCGTTGAGAAAGCTGCACATTCATCAGTCGTCTCACAAGATGGAGCAAAGCTTCCAACCGGTCTCCGGCTAGCGTTCTCCTGAAGTGGATATTGAGAGGAGTGGACTGAAGTACTGTCGCAATGAAGGCGTCTCTCCGTTGAACAATGCTATAAAGAGAAGGATATTCAAGCGCGAGGGGTGTTTCCCCTAGCCATGTATCCTCCCAGAATCTCATAGAGGTACCATTTCTGACTACAAACTTTGTCCTATTGAAAAAAACTGATTTAACTCTCATCAGTCCTTTCCAAAAAGGCGAGTCCGTCGGCCTCACTGTCACCTGGGACAAAGTTTTAGAATGAAGGTACTTATTACGCAGAATTTGTGCCCATGTGGCCTCCATCTCTACAGATAGCTTATACAGCCACTTGCTGAGAAGACATCTGTTCTTCACCTCGAGATTTTCGATACCTAGACCCCCTTGGTCTTTCGATCGACAAATAATATCCCATTTAGGAAGTCTATATTTTCTCTTCAGGTCATCACTCTGCCAGAAGAAGTGGGAGCGATAGAAGTCTAGTCTTTTCCGAACTCCAACTGGTACCTCCAAAAAAGACAAGAGAAACATGGGCATACTTGTGAGAAGCAAATTAATGAGAATTAATCAGCCCCTGTATGACATCAGCTCGCCCTTCCAGCAGCTTAGTTTCCTCTCAATTCGATCCTCAATGCACTTCCATTCTCTGTTTGTTAGCTTACGATGGTGAATTGGTATACCAAAATACGTGAAAGGTAAGGCCCCCAATTCACACCCGAACAATTGTTTGCACGCCTCTATCTTTAATCTGGTCAATTGTTCGAATAAGCATAACACCAACTTCATGTTTCTCACTTTTGCCAAGTCATGCTCCATGAAGATGATAGTATCATCCGCGTACTGTAGGATAGACACACTTCCATCAACTAGATGAGGTACTAGGCCACCTACTTGACAAGCATCCTTAGCCCTTCGTATTATAATTGTCAACATATCGACTACTATGTTGAACAGAATAGGTGACATCGGATCTCCTTGTCTCAGGCCCTTTTGTGTTTGGAAGTAGTGACCTATGTCGTCATTCACTTTAATTCCAACACTCCTTTTTTGCGTGAAAGATTCTACCTGGCGTCTCCAGGCCGGATCAAAACCTTTCATACGCAAGGCCTGTTGAAGAAATGGCCATTTGACTTTATCGTACGCTTTTTCGAAATCCACTTTGAAAACAACCCCATCTTGTTTTTCCATGTGAATTTCATGGAGCGTTTCACGGAGGACCACAACCCCTTCTAGGATATTTCTGTCCGGCATGAAAGCAGTTTGGGATGGCTACACCACAGAGTCTGCAATATGCGTGAGTCTATTGGTTCCAACCTTGGTGAAAATTTTAAAACTTACGTTAAGAAGACATATCGGCCCGAAGTGCTCAATTCTCACAGCATCTTTTTTCTTAGGAAGCAAAGTTATTGTTCCAAAATTCAGATGAAACAACTGAAGTTGTCCAGAGAATAAGTCATGGAACATCGTTATCAAAACCCCTTTAATAATATGCCAACATTTTTTATAAAACTCCGCTGGAAGTCAATCCGGCCCCGGAGTTTTATTATTCTTCATTTGTGAAATAGCTTCAAACACCTATTTCTCCGAAAATGGGGCGGTCAATAACTCGTTCTCATCCACAGCAAGTTTAGGAACATCCTCAATCCTAGACTCATTCAAGGACACGAAATTATCCTCCGGAGGCCCAAATAGCTGCTTGTAGTAATTGGTTATGTATAATTTTAGGTGTACCTGTCCTAAAATGGTCCCCTCGTCTTGTTGAAGCTGGAAGATTCTTTTCTTTCTATGCTTGTCATTGGTGATCATATGAAAGAATTGAGTGTTGGCGTCCCCTTGGACAACTTTGAGAACCTTAGCTCGCAATGCTCACTTCAATTCCTCCTCTCGCAGGAGTTCTTTCAATCTCATCTGCGCGTCTACTTTAGCATGAAGCTCAGTGGTTTCTAAAATCGTGGACTCGGCTTTTAAATCTAGGGACTGAATAAGTGTAAGGAGCCTTTCTTTTTCAACCTTATAAATCCCACTGAGATGCTTAGCCCACCCTCGTAAGAAACTTCTCAAGTGCCTTATCTTATTCTGACATCTCTCAACAGAAGTCCTCTCTCCTGCATCTTTAGCTCATTCCCTGGCTATCAGATCCAAGAAACCTTCTCTTTCAAACCACGCTAGTTCGAAAGAAAAGGTATTTCTATTCCCCACATGCGTTGCCTCACCAGAGTCAACGAGCAACGGGGTGTGGTCTGAGATTCCGCGTGATAATGGTTGGACTGTTACCAGAGGGAATTTCTGCTCTGAGTCGACACTCACGAGGACTCGATACAACTTCTCAAACGTCGGGTTTGGTAAGGTATTAGCCCAAGTGAATTTTCTACCCGAAAGCTCTATCTCTCTCAGATCCAAGCTTTCAATAATGGTATTAAACATAAAGGACCACCTACTGTCAAAATTATCATTATTCTTTTCCTCTCTCCTTCTAATAATGTTAAAGTCACCCCCAACCAAGATTGGAAGTTGGACCCACAAATATGGACAAGATCCGCCAAAAAGTCTGGTTTGAGTTCTGGCTGCGCGGCACCATATACCGCCACCAGTTCCCAATTAAACCCATCGACATTGGATCTAACCCGAAACTTGACGGCGAAATCTCCCATAACCACACTTCAGACTTCCAATGTCTCGCATCTAACCCCAAGTAAGATCCCACCTGATGTTCCTCCCGGGGGGAGGCAATGCCAATAAAAATCGACACCTCCCGATAGAGTACTTAGAAACTGGGGGGAGAAATTACCCCTTCCTGTTTCAGAGAGGGCGATAAAATCCAACCTATGTTCAATGGAAGCATATGATAGAAAGCTTCTTTTAGCCAAGTCTGTCAGACCTCTGCTCTTCCAAAAGATTCCTCTCATAATTCATCATGAATTTTTTTAGTAGTATGGATCCTAGCAGTTCTATGCATCGCCGATGCTGGATAAATCTTTCGCCCCCACTTGCATTTAGGCTTGTTTTGATCCTCCACCCGGTCCCCACAATCGGGCTTCATGGACCTAACAACCCGATCCTCAATCGGGGCAATATCCCCTAGGGGTATAGAACCGTCATCCTCCCCTGTCTCAGGGAGGGATCGGGGCGAATCAATTCTGAAGCGCGTTCCGCCTCAAGATCCAGGATATCATTAAAGAATTTAGAAATTTCACTATCATTACTACCTAGTGAAACTCCTAACTGATTTGGATTATAAATAATCTCATCATTGGAAAAATGCAGAATGGAATTGGAAGTGTTGACCGACGTACCAATACTGACCTCAATGTCACGAAGCTTGGCCGCCCGCATGGCGCACCTCAGCTGCATGTCATCAACATCCGGCTGGTCCTGGAGGCGGTAGCTCATCCGTCGCCCCTCAGACACAAGATCCGGAATGCCTCTAAAAGCGATGAACTCCTCCCGAGTGGCCCCGTTTGGGGTAAGGCCTCCAGCCCCAACCCCAACGCGCGGCCTGGCTGCAACACCCGGAGAGTCACCAAGATCCGCCACAAGCACTAGCGGCGTCCCCAACTCCCCGGGCGAGCGCGGGGGAAGTGAGTGCTGGGCCACCTGCCCACACTCCCCACCTGACCCGACCCTCTGACTGGAGGGAGACGCGGCCAGCACAACCGGCGTCCCATCCAAAAGCCCGCGAGGGGAAGTGAGTGCGGGGGGCATCGGCCAGCTCTCGGGGCCCATGGACGCCGCAGCCTCAGCCGCCCTGGCTGCCGCAGGAGTAGAAGGGGCCGAGGCCACCTGCCCGGGTCCCCCTCCGAAACCAGTCCCATCACCGATCGGCAACACAATCACCTCCGCGGCCGGTATCATCGGAGTCCTCATGTGCGGTCAAACAACAGGTGAGGCATATGCGTCTGCAAAGTCCAGGGGAGGGAGCGTGCGTTCTAGCACATCCTAAGACTCCACCCGATCACTCCACAACCTAGGAGGACCAGAAGCTGGCTCAAAAGAACCAAATCTCAGAGTGTTCATAGGCACCGTAGCTGAAGGTACAACCCCATTCCCGGGCGTCTGTGATGCGGAACCCGGGCCGTTGGACAACTCACGCCCAACATCCTCCCCTCGCGCCTCCGTATTACCCGATCCATCATCCTTATCATGCATATCCACATTAGTCCCTGCTAGAGCCTCAGCAAAAAGATCGATGTCCTCAAACTCAATCTCAAGGTTGTATCTGGCCCCTATGTGTCCACTCAGGGCCGTCTCCAGAAATTCAGGGGCCCGGTGTGAAATGGGGAAGGGGGCCCAAAAATATACAGAAATTTGTATAACTAATATGACTAAATATATTTTTAGTAATTATATAGCTTTCAATATATGTTATTTTGTACAAAATATATCATATATTGTAATGCCAAAGAGTAAATGTAGTACTCTTTTTTTGCGGAAAAACGTCCAACCTAGGGTTCTACCAAACAGTAAACTGATCTCATGTTCTACCAAAAGTATCATCCGTCTAGTAATCGTTGAAACAAAAATCTTTATATTGGAAAGAAATATGCTAGCAGTGTAGCAGGCGAGCACACAACAATGAATTAGTACTAGAATTAGAAATTAGATTATGGGCACATGCCTAATCGAGTAGTACTGCTGTACTACTAGGGATTGCATTACATACGACATGAAAATATCAAAAGAGTCGGAAAGAGAGCGATTGTATCAGAAAGAATTAAATAACCCTAACTAATCTTCCGTTCATCTATTTTGCTTCTGGTTTGTGGCTTACGGCTTACCTTGGAAAATATTGGGGGATGCCAGTTGTGGCTACTGCAGTTGAGAAGCAGGCGGCGACGGCTGGACGCCGCGGCCGCTATCTATCGGCGGCTCATCTCCGCATCGAAGCAGGCAGGCGGTGCCTCCCTTTCTTTCTCACGAAGTCGTTCGGAGCGATAGATCTATCGCTCGTGAAGTGGTGGACACACGCACGCTCCGCTAACGAGTAGGCCGAGTAGTGTAACTAGCCTGCCTTGTTTTTCTATTTGGATCTTGGATCGGTGCTAGGCCGATTGGGCCCTGTTGGCTCGAATGAAACTTAATAGCGGCCTCACCTTAAACGTGTGTCCTCTTCTTGCGCATCAGCCATATGATCGGGCGAACCAGCCGAAAAGCCAGCCAGACGAACCGGACGGGTTCGTGGTTTATTCCTTCGATCGGGGCCCCTACAATTTTAGGGCCCTGTGCCGTGGCACAGCTCGCACAGCCTTGTGGACGGGCCTGTGTCCACTTGACCATGTCAGGCACAAACTCGATGTCCAGGACACTCACCAGCAGTCGGGCCACCCTCTCGGTTTTCCCGACCAGCATCCCCAAGCTAGCAGCGACTCGAGCATCCTGAAGCGGCTTCGATGGAGCCCCCGAGAATTGCAACCAGACCTGAGTGAGAGGCTTGCCCTGTGGCTCTACCTTCTTCCACTCATGAAACTCGAGGATTCACTCTGTGCTAGGTACTCGACACAACCCAAAATTGAGAAGACGCTCCAAGTCCTCTGTTGTAGGGAGGTCAACCTTATACATATTGGCCTCGAGTAGCACAAGCTTCCACTAAAAATGACCTGGAGCTAAATCACTAAGCCTCTGCATAATCTGAGCCTCAGAAATATCACCTTTCGTGACTTTGACAATCCCCGTGATCTTGCTCTGGGCTCATCTGGGATCTCCCTCGCACTAGGAGACTTAAAAAACATCAACTCGGCACAGTAAACTCCATAAATGATAATACTCGGCATCTGATCACGCAATATCGGGCACTCCCCCGTGCCATGCGCTGGCTTGAGGCAGGTATCACATAACTCAGTCACACATTCTACTATAAAGTGTCCCCTCTCACCACAACGATAACACATCATCTTCTCCTTTTTACGAGCCCACTTGGAAGCTCTATCACCATCTGTCTTGTCGGCGACACCGACAACACCCGTCACCAAGGGCTCAGTCTCAGGAACCTCAGCATTAGCCAGCGCCGTCACCGCGTCCATAACTTGGCTGGACAATTCCGGCGTCTGTCCGGAAGCAGCCACCTCCGAGGACGCCGCCGGCTCCACAATGATAGGCGGTGGAGGTTGGAGCTAATCTGGGCCAGATGACCACCACGATGACCTCGGTAGCCACCTCTCTGCCGGTAATCTGGGCCAGATGCCCCCTCAACAAAGCCTCCAGGGGGGCCGTAAAAAGGTCTTTCTACCGTTCCATCACTCTGCCATGCATAACCACGTCCGCTGCCCGTCGTCGACGAGCCATGATGTTGGCCCTCACCATAAGTGTTGTAACCATCGTCACCCCACCGTCCCCGAGGAAGTCCATTACCACCACGGTTAACCGGAAAACAAGCATGTCCCGCGCCTCCATCGCCCACATGCTCAGGTTGAGGCGGTGGATCGTGCGCCTGCACCGGCCCAGACCGTTTTTGCGGTGGCCTTGCAACCAGGTGGGGCGGCGGCGCAGCCCAGGGCTGCTGCCCATGCGCCTACGTCTGCTTGCGAGGCGCCACCATGGCTGTCCCGAGCGTCCGCGGCCTAGGCCCCTGCGCGTTGCCACACCCCACAGCGGTTAGTGCGGGCCCCGGAACGGCCGACCCAGATGCTGGCGGCCTAAGCTCCAGCGCGCCACCGCCGTGACCCGCAGCGGCCGGTACGGTCCCAACGGCCACCGGAGTTCTCTGACCTAGCGCGCCAGATGATACTCTCTCGATGGTAACAATCACGTTATTAAACTAAGCCCGGTACACATAAGGCCATAAGCTGTTGTATAATCACCACATGATGCTTGCCGAAAGAGAAAAATTAAAAGGAATAGAGAGAAAAACTTTGACTCTTTGCATACTGAAAAGTAAAAGATAGACCCTTCGCAGAGGGAAGTAGGGATTTGTAGAGGTGCCAGAGCTCAAAGCGAAAATTGAGAGATAAAAACACTTTGAGAGGCATGCTTTTCCCACCAACGAAAATGACTTAGAGCTCCCAACACTTTCCATGCTAGATATATCATAGGCGGTTCCCAAACAGAAAATAAAGTTTATTCCTTTTTCCACCATACTTTCGCTTTTCATGGCTAACCGTATCCACGGGTGCCCTCCATACCAACACTTTCCAAGAAATTTATTGTTTGATAACATAAAGTAAATTCATTTTTCATTTCGGGACTAGGCATCCCTAATACCTTTGCCTTACTCTCATGCAATGACAAGTGAATAAACACTCATCGTGCGAATAACACATCTAGCATGGAAAATATTGGCCACCCCTCACCGCCTCGCGAGCGGTACGAGCACACAAAAGAGAAATTTATTTTAAAATTTAGAGATGCCACATACAAATTTGCTTAGAACGGCAAAAGAATACCTCATATAGGTAGGTATGGTGGACTCTTGAAAATAAGATTTGGGTTTAAGGGTTTTTGGATGCGGAATTTTTGGCTAGCAAAGATGGGGGGCAAGCACCACATGTTGAAGGATCTATGACAATATAACTTCTATGTGAATATGAACAAACATAAATTATTACGTTGTCTTCCTTGTCCAACATCAACAATTTTGGCATATAATATTTTGATGGGTGCTCACTGACGGTGTCCTGGACTAGGGGGTACTCACCACGTCATTTCCCGATCTATTAGATTGGGCCGAGGACCCCCATGGCGGTATACTCATGGGCCAGTTCAGACAGCTGCCGCAGACAAGGAATATTCCACAAGACTTGGCGATCAAGACAAGGACTCCTCCCCACCGGCGTATTCGGCTAGGACTCTTGTTATCTTAGGCCTTTGGTGCATTATATAAACCAAGGCCAGGCTAGTCGATAGATCATATACATGCAATCATATCATAGGCTAGCTTCTAGGGTTTAGCCTCTCCGATCTCGTGGTAGATTTACTCATGTACTACCCATATCATCAATATTAATCAAGCAGGACGTAGAGTTTTACCTCCATCAAGAGGGCCCGAATCTGGGTAAAACGTCGTGTTCCCTGCCTCCTGTCACCATCCGGCCTAGACGCATAGTTCGGGACCCCCTACCCGAGATCCGCCGGTTTTGACACCGACATTGGTGCTTTCATTGAGAGTTCCGCTGTGTGATCGACAAAAGGATCGATGGCTCGCCTGCAGATCAACTGCGACTTTGGCGTCTTCGTCACCAGTTCGACTGGTCACCTAGGTTCGACCAAGAATTGCGCCCCGTGTTCGGATCACCATGTTTGGACGAGGGCCTTCATCAAACATCAACTCCGATCTCTATCAAGATCACAGAGGAATCATCTATGGAGTTCAGGGGCTCAACGTCAACATTGCCCTCAAGCGACCGTGCTGTTTTTTTGGACAGCGAATTCGTATCTGCCGCCACCACCTCCTCGAGTATCGCTTTGATGATCGCTTTATTGGAATTGTGCGGAATTGAGTCTATAACAACCCTGGAAAATTTCGTCGAGTTCCGATGGAGGAATCTCTGGCAATCCACGATATACCGGAGCCCTGTCAAATTTGGATGGGAATTTGGATGAGTTTAGGGCGTGGAGTCCAGCTTCTAGCTCGGACGTCCTTTGGAAGATCTAACCGTTGATCGGTTGCGGAATTCCTATATCTATCACCTCTCAAAATTTCAGCTCGATCCGACCGTCCAAACTCCGGGAACCTTCCGATTAGTGCATCACTTTTCGGATATGTTTTCTGCGCGAAAACGAATCCGACCCGAGTTCATCTTTTTTATGAACGGGATTTCGGACATCCCTTTTGAAGGAAGTTTTGTATGGGGTATTGTGTTTTGTTCCCGAACTCATCCCACTAACTTTAAGATCTTTTGAACATGATCTTCAACATCATGCTGGTGTCAAACCAGTCCGGTAATGTTACTCCACGGCTGCTGACCTACGCTAGACACGTCGTCACTTTAGCCAAGCTCAACTTCTTCGGATCATCATCTCGGCAAGCCGAACAAGAGTCCAGCATCGCGAAGGATAAACCATCATCAACATCGCCGCCCCACAGATTACACTGAGCGGGCATACCGGCATCACCGCACGGTCGCTTCATCAAGCCGGCATCGACCACGTCACAACCTGCATCGACAGGGCCGCACTATTGCTTCTTCAAGCTGGTATCCATCACGCCGACCTACTTCGACTCATCGGCTGACGTCGAGGCTTCGACATCTCGGCTGGACCGGGGGCTTCGCCATCTCTTCATCAACCTACTCCGGACACTTCGGCGTCACTAGCCGACCAGCTCCGTCACGTTAGCTGGGCCGAGGGCTTTGCCTCGGCGAGTCAACCTTTACCAGCATTGCCATGCCGTCGTTTTATCGCCCATCAGGCAATGGGTGTGCGGAGCGAGTCCCAATTTTGGGAATCACCTTCCTTCGGATTGCTACAACAAATAAACCAGGTGCTATTAATCCCAGTATTTTTTGCCTGTTTGGGTTCATTTTTCCCAAGGAATTATTACTCTGGTTTGTTCATGATCTGTACACAGGTCTATCAAATGGTGACCGCATTAACGACGGTCGCGTAGTGGTTCGATCAGTTTCCGTACATAGTCCGGCGAACGCCGCATCCGGAGCTCGGACCGACCTGTGAATTCAGGCTTTGCCACGCCTTACTACATCACGCCGACGCCCTGCATCGACATTGACTTCGGCGCCAGGCCATATTTCTTCTATTCCTCATTTTGCATAAATTATTTATTATGCAACATTTTTTTAATTATCATTATTACTATTATCTCCGGTTTGCACTATTTTTTGTGCATAGGAAAATGATCCGGGGACTTCGGCGTCACTCTGCCGGTCTGCATTGACCGTGCTATGTCACCACTTCGTCGTGTCGAGCTCTCCGTTCCGCCACCTCGGGACCGGCTTGGGGGATGGAACCTTGCCCCGCATCAAGCTCGGACCGCGTCATCAATACCGAACACATTAACCAGCTAAGTCGCTTTCATGCTCAAAGCTTTAATTTCTAACTTGTGTTCGGTTCGACCAAGCATTATACTTTTTTGGAAAAAAGTTTCTTGTAAATTTTTTTCGTTGTCCAAACTTTGTTTGTGACACACAAATTCAAGGACCCAATTCACTTGGGGGCTTCCTTTATGAAGCTTTTCCTCTTGCATGTGATTATACTTGTACGGCTTCGTTCCTTGTTCGTGTATTATGCCACAATATGCACCATATTGACTTAAGAGATTTGCAAGCTAGGTTGCCTGGCTCCTGTGCTTACCCCTACGTTCCCGATTGTTCGGCTAGGGAGTAAAGGGAGCACCTCTGCGATTGTCACGATCGGGTCGCCCGAGCCGGACCTCAGACTGGGTGAAGCCGAAAGCTAGCGTTCTTATAGTTTTCAATGATGGTCGGCACACAACGGAACTCATGAGTATAAAAAATCTATTGCACAAGTCTCATAATAACAATGAGCACCGAAGAAAGGTATCGGTGGGGGTACTATTTTCTTCGAAGATGCTTCTTACACTTCACGGTAATATAGCATAAATTCCCTGAGCGCGTTTTGTCTGTCACAGCCTTATGGCCTGATTGCCTGGTTATTGGAAACACCGTCGATATTCTCGACTGATTGAGTACATAACACTTTTCGGTCCTTGACCGAAGAGGGAGAAGCCGACGGTCGGTTAAGACACATTTAAAGTTCGGTTGAACAAAGATATGATATAAGTACTTCGGTACATACAATCATTATACATAAAATCTTTTACCCAAGTCACTTGGGGGCTCTTAAAATTTATATGAGCTATTTTATAGTAAATGTGTTTTCTTCTTGGTCGTTGCAAAGTCTTTTTCTATCGCTCCTGTTTCGACGTGAGTGTGTGGTCAATAGCCAGATAACCCATTTTCTCTCTAGTGACTGCTCGAGTTTAGTTTGCTAAACTGGTCTAATGAGATGCACTCCGCCTTCGGGATAGGAGGCTGCTGTCGTAGGCTGACCCGCTTGAAGTCTTGAGATCGGATGTGTAATGTTAAAGCACGACAGAAGCACTCTTTTTTTTCTAGGACCAATTTTCGGATTGGCACCGAACACTTGATCTTGTTCGGACGTCAAGTTTTTACTGACGTTTTTTGGTTTTTTCCAAGATTATGGCACTTTTAAACTATTGGTGTGTTTTCAGCACAAGTCTCGCAGTGCAATGCCAGACACCTTTATAGATTCGGCAAAAATATTCTCGGATATTGCTATATATGCATTGGTTTCGAATTGTGTCTTCGGTCAATAGTTGGGTTGCCCGGCTCCTGCACTTGCTTCCTACGTTCCGCTTTGTTCGGCTAGGCGTGCAAAGGGAGATCCACTGCGATTGTGCTTCCAGCTCACACGGTTAAGCACTTCAGTGGAGAAAGCCGAAAACTAACTGTCACAATACGCGTAAACTGGTCAGCGATCCGATAACTGGGTTAAATGACGGGCCACTCATAACAATGGCCGAAGTGTTTACGGCTTGACCTCGACTGTCGCCAAACACTACCGGGGGCTATTAACTCGCCTCCCAAACTAAATCCTCGATATTTGCTCTTACATTGGAGCTGAGGTTTCATGATCATGCTTAGCATGACAACCCAAAAAAGGAACCGATAGCGGGACTATTTTCTTTGGAAGACATTTCTTCTGTTAAAGAGTAATATAACATATCTCTCTGCGTACCTTTGTTCATAAAACCGTATGGCCAGATTGCCTTGTTTGTCGTAAATCTTTGCCCTCATAAAGGCTTTATAAAGTAGGACAAACACTCCTCGGCTACTAGCCAAGGAGGTGGAAGCCGATGGTCGGTCAACAAAGTTTTGTACAATGCGGATCCAAGCATTAATGACGTAAAGTACTTGGATACATAGAGTTATTACACATAATTTGTGATTTTACTATGGATATCGATCCTTAATTTGGCCACCCATGCCCGCATCAAGGCTCGGGGGCTACTGGGCTTCGGCCTTATTATTTACAAATATTAAAGGGGCACATCGATCCCCTGATCTGGTGTTGCCACCCGACCAGTGTCTCGAGGGCTACTGCATTGCTTGTCCAATGCAGAAAATTTTATGTGCAATATAGTTTCCGAGGAGATTTTGATCCTCAGGTTGGTCGGCCGCACACAACCTGAGTCTCGAGGACTGAGCACGCCGCTTTTAGTGTGCTGAAGTATTCTGCCGAGCTTGGACTTGATCCTCAGGCCGATTTTGTAAATCAACCTGAGTCTCAGCGGCTACTGGGATCAGCGGTCTTACGTCATCCTTCAGGTGCATCTCGGGTTTTAGACCGACACACACCTTGAGGGCTACTGGCCATATATCTCGGCAGAGAATAAATTGCAATAATAAAAAATATTGACAAAAAATTGGCCCAAAGTCGGGGTGGTGCACCACCTTGGAAGCAGTCCGGCATAAAGCTCGGGCGCTAGTGGCTGGCTCCATAGAGGGTATTTCCGGCATTAAGCTTGGCTAAACTCCTTCAACTTTTTTGAACCAAGGTGATATGACACCTCGGATATAGTCCGGCGTTGGAGCTCGGATACATAGTCCGGCGTTGGAGCTCGGATACATTCCGGCGTTAGAGCTGGGAAGCGGTCCGGCATTGGTGCTCGGCTGCAAAAGATACCTCGAATGCAGTCCGGCGTTGGAGCTCGGACGCAAGAGGACGCTGCCGCCCGGGAACAATTTCAAACCCGAGGTGTGGGATAAAAATAACAAGGCATTGATAAAGGCCAGAAACTTAAAGGGGCTCCTCGGATACCTGACGTGTAAACTCGCCGAATGCATTTCGGCGATCCTCAAGATCGAAGATGAGAAGATTTGTTGAACCAGTTTTCAAGACCGTCAACCGAAGATGAAGAACAGTTCGGAAGAATCGAGGAGCATCCCTAACTTGAAGACCGGTTCAGGGGGCTACTGACGTTGTCTTGGACTAGGGGGTACTCACCACGTCATCTCCCGATCTATTAGATTGGGTCGAGGACCCCCATGGCCATATACTCATGGGCCAGTTCGGATAGCTGCCGCATACAAGGAATATTCCACAAGACTTAGCGATCAAGACAAGGACTCCTCCCCACCGGCGTATTCGGCTAGGACTCTTGTTATCCTAGGCCTCTGGTGCATTATATAAACCAAGGCCAGGCTAGTCTATAGATCATATACATGCAATCATACCATAGGCTAGCTTCTAGGGTTTAGCCTCTCTGATCTCGTGGTAGATATACTCTTGTACTACCCATATCATCAATATTAATCAAGCAGGACGTAGGGTTTTACCTCCATCAAGAGGGCCCGAACCTGGGTAAAACATCGTGTTCCCTGCCTCCTGTTACCATCCGGCCTAGACGCACAGTTCGGGACCCCCTACCCGAGATCCGCCGGTTTTGACACCGACACTCACAATCACAAAAGATTTCCATGATAGTGTATTTATATGTGAAAGTTCTCTTCCTTATACTAATTATTCGTGAATTGCTTATATGACCAATATTGTGATTGTCAAGCGTCAAAAGATTTCACTTTCTAAACCCAATGTGAAGCTACCACTAGGCATGATATGATTTCGACTTCATGACATTCAATTTATTCAACAATTTACTCATATGATATAAGTGAAGCACAAGAGTAAATGACATAGGAAAGAGATCGTTGACGGGATGTGAATGCCGCTTACTTAGCCTCTCTGGCAACTATTTGATGACTCTAATTTATTTAAAAACATTCAGATCTAAGTACTTTATTAAAAAATCAAGCAAAAACAAAATAAAATGACATTCTAAGAATAGCATACATCATGTGAAGAAGCAAAAACTTAGGCTCAACCGATACTAAACGATAATTGTTGAAGAAGAATGGTGGGTTGCCTACCGGGGCATCCCCAAGCTTGGTATGCCTTGGGCATCCCCAAGCTTGAGACTTCTTGAAATATTATCTTGGTATGCCTTGGGCATCCCCAAGATTGAGCTTTCGTGTATCCTTAATTCCTCTCATATCACGGTTTTCCTAAATCTCAAAAGCTTCATCCACATAAAACTCAACAAGAACTCGTGAGATAAGTTAGTAAAAACCAATGCAAAAACCTTATCATTTCCTACTGTAGCAAATCACTAAAATTATTATTCAACATTGCATACTAAATGTCTCTGCATATTTAACACTCCTACCCTCAAATAGAATCATTAAACAAGCAAACGTATGCAAACAATGCAAACATAACAGCAATCTGCCAAAACAGTACAGTCTGTAAAGAATGCAAGAGTATCAATACTTATTCAACTCCAAACATTATGAAAATTTACCACACTGTAGAAAATTTATCAGAGCTCGTTTTGCAAGAAGTTTCAACATTTTATCACATTCAGACTCTTCTAGGGAATTTTTGCAGCAGCGGTAAACTTTCTGTTTTCAAACAGCAACAAGTATACTTGCAAAATAAGCATGGAAAAGGCTATCATTGCCACTTTTATTGAAATAAAAGATGCAAAACATTATTTTAAATAACAGCAAGAAAATCCTAACAAAATAAATTGACGCTCCAAGCAAAACACATATCATGTGACGAATGAAAACATAGCTCCAAGTGAGATTACCGATAATGTTGGAGACGAAAGAGGGGATGCCTTCCGGGGCATCCCCAAGCTTAGTTGATTGGATCTTCCTTGAGTATTTCCTTGGAGGTGCCTTGGGCATCCCCAAGCTTAGGTTCTTTTCACTCCTTAATCTACTCATATCGAATTCTCACCCAAAACTTGAAAACTTCAATCACACAAAACTTAACGGAACTTTGTGAGATAGGTTAGTATGATAAAGAGCAAACCATTCCACTTTTGGTACTGCCAAAAACAAGATTCATAATTGTTATCACACAACTCCTACTGTATCATATCATTTCTACAATTTATATTGAGCAATCTAAGCCAGAGAAACTAGAAAACAAGCAAACTATGCATTTAAAACAGAATCTATGAAAAACAGAAAAGTCTGTAGTAATCTACACTCAGACCATACTTCTGCTACTCCAAAAATTCTGAAACATTTGTACAGCCTGAGCAATTTGTCTATTAATCTTCTGCAAAAAGAATCAACATTTTATCACGCTTCTGTTAAAAATGAGAATTGTTTTTCTAAGAGCAAAAGTTTCTGTTTTTCAGCAAGATCAAATCAACTATCACCGTAAGCCATCCCAAAGGTCTTACTTGGCACTTTATTGAAATAAAAACCATAAAGCATGATTACTACAGTATCATAAGCATGTGAACACACAAAAACTGTAGGTAAAAGTGTTGGGTTGTCTCCCAACGAGCGCTTTTCTTTAATGCGCTTTTGGCATGATGAATTCAATGATGATCGCATAAAAGATAAGGATTGAAACATGAAAAAGAGCATCATGAAGCATATGACTAGCACATTTAAGCCTAACCCACTTCCTATGAATAGGGATTTTGTGAGCAAACAATTCATGGAAGCAAGAATCAACTAGCATAGGAAGGCAAAACAACCACAACTTCAAAGTTTTCAACACATAGAGAGGAAACTTGATATTATTGCAATACTTAAAAGCATATGTTCCTTTCTCATAATAATTTTTAGTAGCATCATGAATGAATTCAATAATATAACTATCACATAAAGCATTCTTTTCATGATCCACCAGCATAGACATTTTCTTACTTTCCACATAAGCAAATTTATTCTCATTAATTCATAATAGTGGGAGTAAACTCAACAAAATAACTATCATGTGATTGAAAATTAAAATCATGATGACAAGTTTCATGGTTATCATTATTCTTTATAACATACATGTCATCACCATAATCATCATAGATAGAAACTTTGTTGTCATAATCAATTGGAGCCTGTTCCAAAATAGTGGATTCACCACTAAATAAAGTCATGACCTCTCCAAATCCACTTTCATCAATATAATCATAATAAATAGGAGGCACGCAATCATCATAGTAATTGTTCTCATCAAAACTTGGGTGACTAAAAATATCATATTCATCAAACATAGCATCCCCAAGCTTATGGCTTTGGATATCATTATATAGCATCATGGATATTCAAAGAATTCATACTAACAACATGGCAATCACATTCATCATTCAAATATTTTGTGCCAAATATTTTATTTACTTCTTCTTCTAACAATTGAGCAAAATTTTCCGAACAATCATTTTCAAGAAATATATTATAAAGATGATCAATAATATGATGCAACCTCAATTCCATTTTTATGTAGTTTTGTTTTATAAAACCAAACTAGTGATAAAACAAGAAACTAAAAGATTCAATTACAAGATCTAAAGATATACCTTCATGCACTCACCTCCCCGACAACGGCGCCAGAAAGAAGCTTGATGTCTACTACGCAACTTTATTCTTGTAGACACGTGTTGGGCCTCCAAGCGCAGAGTTTTGTAGGACAGTATCAATTTTCCCTCAAGTGGATGACCTAAGGTTTATCAATCCGTGCGAGGTGTAGGATGAAGATGGTCTCTCTCAAACGACCTTGCAACCGAATACAAGAAATCTCTTGTGTCCCCAACACACCCAATACAATGGCAAATTGTATAGGTGCACTAGTTCGGCGAAGAGATGGTGAGAAAAGTGTAATACGGATGGTAGAAATATAATTTTATAATCTGAATAAATAAAAACAGCAAGGTAGTAAATAGTAAACAGGCACAAAAACGGTGTTTCAATGCTTAAAAACAAGGCCTAGGGTTCGTACTTTCGCTAGTGCAATCTCTCAACAATGCTAACATAGTTGGATCGTATGATTATCCCTCAAGGTACAGTAAGGAATCACTCCTGAGTTCCTATTAGCGGAGAACAAAAGATAGGAATTGTTTGTAGGGTACGAAGCCACCTCAAAGCTATTCTTTCCAATCAATCTATTCAAGAGTTCGTACTAAAATAACACAAAGCTATTGTTTCCGTTCGATCTATCCTAGAGTTCGTACTAGAATAACACCAAAGCATATTCATATTCATTGCCCCAAGATTTCTACTGGAGAAATAAGGACAAGAACGTGCATCAACCCCTATGCATAGATTACCCTAAAGTCATCGTGGGAATCCGCAAGTTGAGTGCCAAAATATATATCAAGTGAATCAATACGATACCCCATTGTCACCACGAGTATTCAATTGCAAGACATATATCAAGTGTTCTCAAATCCATAGAAGTATTCAATCCGATGACAAACGAGATCTCAAAGGGAAAAACTCAATTCATCTCAGCAAGATAGAGAGGGGAAAACACCATATGATCCGACTATATTAACAAAGCCCGCGATATATCAAGATCGTGACATCTCAAGAACACGAGAGAGAGAGAGAGAGAGAGAGATAGAGAGAGAGAGAGAGAGATTAAACACATAGCTACTGGTACAAACCCTCAGCCCCGAGGGTGGACTGCTCCCTCCTCCTCGTGGTGGCCGCCGAGATGATGAAGATGGCTACCGGAGATAATCCCCCCCCCCCGCCGACAGGGTGCCGAAACGGGTCTAGATTGGTTTTTGATGGCTACAGAGCACTGCGGCGGCGGAACTTCTGATCTAGGTTAACCTCGAGGGGTTTCAGAATATTTGGGAATTTTTAGTGCAAAGAAGGGGTACAGGAGGCCACCGAGGTGGGCACAACCCACCTAGGTGCTCCAGGGCCCTGGTGGGTTGTGCCCCCCTTAGCGCACCCCCCGTGTGCTGCTTTGGCCCATCGGGAGTCTTCTGGCCCATAAAAAATCCACAAAAAGGTTCGCGGTGTTTGGACTCCGTTTGATATTGATTTTCTGCGATGTAAAAAACAAGCAAAAAACAACAACTGGCACTGGGCACTGGGTCAATAGGTTAGTCCCAAAAAATGATATAAAGTTGCTATAAAATGATTGTAAAACATTCAAGAATGATAATATATTGGCATGACTACTTCATAAATTATAGATACGTTGGAGACGTATCAGGCTCCCCGCAACTCCTATTCATTACACATTCCTCAGTTGAGGTATTTGTTCTTCGGCTTGCCAAATTTTGTTCAGCTCCTCCGCATATGTCTATGTTTGCTTCATTGGCAGTCAGTTCTTATACATTAGCACATGATTAGATGAACATGGAGCACAGAGGAGCATGTGTGGATGGACCATGCCCGGAATCACCTCTTTCGTTATCCATGAGTATGTCACCATGGCCCTCTGTATCAGCTCTAAAATGTACTACAATGGTTACAAGGTAAGGATCAATTTAATGTTTTCCCTTCCTCTTGTTTCACTGTATTGCATTTAAGTCATTTTTCTACACTAAAAGATTACAGATGGGATGATGCACCGTACAGTACGTGAAAGAATTCAGCCATGCTTCATAGTTTGCCGAACTGTTGAATGACTACCAATATTATTCTAATTATTAGTATCCTTCGTCGTTGTTGGAATGTTCAAATGAGATAACACGTTGTGTCCCAAGTAACAATGTAACTAAAGTGACATGATTTTAAGTTGTTTGATCTTGGAAAGTGCAAGCAAGCCATGAGGCCATGATGCGCAATGAAGGATCTATCTAATGTGGTAGGACCAACATGCTAATTGCGAAGCTACATATTAAGTTTTTTGAAAGTTGCTTGCTTGCTTCAAGTGTCTACAGGAATTAATGTTCCACTATCTTGGTTTCGTAGATTGTATAAATGCAGAAGCTAAATATCAGAATCATCTTCTGCACAAGAGAAAAAGATTAGATGCAGATGCAACACATTCATTCATGAGAGCTAAATATGTTTATGCTCTCTTCAACCAGAGATAACACAGTGTAGTGGAATTATGGGGGTATTGCAGACTTTAGAAGTTGAATTA